>NW_019384335.1:1115833-1199236 GCF_000671375.1 Centruroides sculpturatus | reverse complement strand
CGCAAGTCTTTTAAATGATTCTCAAACATAGGCGTCAAAAATCTGCTTGCATTCTTCTTAATGCACATTATAACAATTATTTTATAAATTTAAAATCGATCGATAAAATCATTTTTCAAACGCTACAATTTAGTAATAAAATTGTTTAACAAATTATTATATGCTTTCGTAAGCAGTAATTTTGAATAAATTATTAAAAATTTTATTGCATTTTTTACAAATCGTTTAAAGATTTTTATTGTATTACGCAGGGAAACAACAGAGGGAATTTTATTTAATTTCTGTAATGAAAGCCTTGCATGAAATTATAACAGAAATTAATTTTAAATGGAAAAGTAAACTCAATACATGATTGCAATCGATCGGAAAGTTTAAATACGATCCACGTGGCGCATGATCGATGTTAGTGACTTTGTTCGGTTATGGTCCTACGTGTCTGTTGGTGGTGTCTGCCTTATGTCACCACGTTATTTGTAATACGTTGAACAGTTTTAGGAATTCCATCCGACATTTTTCGGAAAAAACGAGAGTCATAACCTTCATATAAATAGTGAAGAAGGAAAATACTACGATATATGGGATAGATATGTTAGATATTTTAGGTTTGTACTTTCTTTTAAGTCTTTTTATGTAAACTATATACACTTTAATTATTACAAGAAGCATTTTTATAACTCCAGACTGCATAGTTTTAATAATATCTAAAATTTATTTAATTTAAAATATATGCTCTCGATCTCAAATTATTAGTGTCTTGCTCCTGTACTTCATACTTTTTTGATAACGACAGAGTCAAGCTAGTCATCTATGTGACTTCATTCAGGGAAAAGTTTTGAATTGAAATAACATGATTTCCAGTTTGTATGGGAAGTTCGTATATAGTTAATCAGACCCCCTGCCCTAAGCTTTCCATGTCTGGTCTCGAATTTTATCTGACTAATAAGTTCTCGAGATTAAGGGAGGATAGACAACAGACCGATATCAGCGGGAATTTATAGGTCTGCAGATTTAAAATTGCAGCACAATAAAAAAATATAGTCATTATTTGATTTTTTGAATCTAAATATCTAAATATATTTGTAAATATATACTGTAAAAGATGTGATCTGAAGAACATTGGAAGAATACTTTTGTTTCGTAAATAAACGAAAAAATGTCCTTCTCCAATTATCTACAGCACAATTTAAAAATGGTGCAAAAACAAATAACAAACAACCAATTACTGAGTAAAGTGTTCTTTTCCAGGTTCTTGTTTTTAGTAACAATAAGAAATCAATAAATAGAAGAATCATTTGCAACAAAATAAAAACTATTAAGTCAATATATAAAGTTGAAAAAATATTTATTTCTCTTAAAAAATCATGGTTTTGTAAGAAATATTTTAGATTTTTTATAAAATAAATACAGGGCGGGAAAGAAAGTTACTTAACACCCCTACTACAGAATATAGAATGTACTGTACATACAGTGTACAGTACATTGATCACATTATGTAACGTGCATAACTCTGTAGCCGTTGGAGGTAGGTCAATAAAATCTTTCAGCAATCAATTCCTTGTAAAATTCTGACCTTAAATGATGTGTCACATGACCACCTTCCCATTTACAGTTTCGGAGTTGCATTCAATATGGCCGTCATCAAGATAGCGGCTGTGCGCGTAACACACATCAATCTGTTTTCCACTCGGTGTAATGTGTTCCTGATATAAGCAAATTAATTTTGGGCACCTTCTATATTCTGTAGCAAGGGTGTTAAGTGACTTTCCTTCCTATCCTGTGGATTAATTCATTTCTGCTTAAGGCAAATAAACATGTAATAAATTAATGTTTCATTTTATGCAGCATTTTAAATTAAATGTATTATTTCTTCAGTGCCCAATTTATAAATGAGCCTGTTGGATCCTGGGCCGAGCCGCCAAATTTTTGAGGATGGCGCAAAATTTTGCATGCGGAGCAAAATTTTTGGTCTTGGATGTACTGGGCATCGTTCTTCACTATCAGATTGCTCGTTGTCTGACTAAACTTCCAATGGGCTTGATAAGAAGGTCCTCTCAGTGTCCACAAGACGTATAGTGTAAACACACTATATGTTTTTAATAACAGTGTTTTATGAATGCTATCATTGCAAGAAATTCAAGGCATTCAAGAAATTTTTGAATTTTTTACAATACACCAATATTTTCAGAATTTATTTTTCTGTTTTGCAAGTGATATTTAAATAATTTCTAATATCGTTTAGATAGAGAGATAAATCACCTATTTATATCTTGTATCTTACATAAAGAAGCATTTAAAATGCAATAAATTAAATTGCTGGAGGGATTGATTTGAGTTGATCCGTGACAATTATTATCCAAATTTTTCAATCTATTATTTATTCTTCTTCTATAAATAAAGTTTGATAATAACTAAGAACAAATGATTTTAACTTTAAATAATATAAATGTTTTTATACTAAAGTTACATTTAATTATAAATATTTGATAATATTTTTAAATTTTTTAAGTATAAAGTTACAAGAATATAACAATAAAGAAGAATAGCATATTTATAACATAGTTTATTGATATTATATCAACAAACCTGGATCAACCAGCTGAAAATAGATAAAATGGCGAACGTCTATAGACAGAATGATGTATTTACTTTAAGAAAACATATAAAAATTTATGAAAAATATGGAAAATTTCAGTAGAAAATTGTTTGAGAATAATGGTTATTGCACACGTACTAGATTTCCATAATTTAGCGTGCTTAATACAAGCTGTGGTGTTGTTCTGTCTCTGATTCATGCTGATTGATCACATTAAGAATCAGGCTTCCGGATAATGGGCGTAATTGTGGTCGACCGAATAACCTTAATGAATGGGATATTCGCCTTGGATTACCATGATAGATTAATCAATTTATCATGGTAATCCAAGATTAAAAAATCCACTAAGTATAAAAGAAAAGTTTGATGTGCAGGGGCAAGACACTAGTAATTTGAGGTGGAGAGCATATAAGTACTAAACTAATTAGGAAATATTTAATAAATATATAAGTACTATCAAAATAAATGTGGATTATGACAGACTGTTAAGCAAAAAATATAGTGTAACTACTCGAAATCGTCGATTAAATCCTCAAAGCCAGAGACAAATAATGGCAGCACTTCCGGTTTGCTGGAATGAAGAGTTAGACTCGCATGATTGGCAGAATATAGATCAAGTGCCTTAGATGAATCTCTGATTCTAATTGGTTATGTATGATAGCATTTTTTAACGCAAGTCTTTTAAATGATTCTCAAACATAGGCGTCAAAAATCTGCTTGCATTCTTCTTAATGCACATTATAACAATTATTTTATAAATTTAAAATCGATCGATAAAATCATTTTTCAAACGCTACAATTTAATANAAAAATTATATAAATTAACGTTTTAAGTTTAACATCTATGCTCTTTATATTTATGAAAGTAATTTGAAAGTAAATAAAATAATTTTAAATTTAGTTAAGATCACTTGTAGTTCAATTAGAAATTATAAATGTTCCGGAGAATGAATTTAGATCTGAAGAAAATAATATGTATATTTTAAGAAGAGACATTTGATGTTATATTGTTTAAATCTATTTTTTACCCTTGAATTAAATTGAATTGATAGGATATGGCAATGGGAGAATTTCTAAGGAGGATAATTCTTGAGAGGATTTTCTATGAGAAACTGGCCCCTATTTAGACACGTGAATAAAACCAAGAAACTCCATGCTGCTAAGTCTTTGGTCAGGTGAGAATCGCTACCGGTGTTCAGAGGTTTTATACACTTGTCCATCCACCAGTGGGTGTCTTGTCTCCTTAAAAGAATTACAGAAAATTAAAATGTTAATTAATTTATTTTAAATACTGACTCAATTTAAAAATTATATAAAGTTTAATTTAGATAGCGAGTAATTAATACAAAAACGATTGAAAATATAAACTGATATATTTTTATTCATTTATGAAGATTTTTGTATTGTAAAAGTTATGGTAGTGTCTTTAATTCTCTTAAAAAATTAAAAGGCAGGAGCGTAGCAAAAGCTTTCTTCTAGCTCCTTCTTAGACACAACAAACATTCAACGGATAAAACTTTGTGAACGTGATTTTGTGACTTAATTTGACATTATAGGCAGGTGTAAAAAATTCCTCAAAATGTATTCCATATCTGGTCTCGATTTTCATCTATCTAACACCGTTCTCGAGATTGACAGACGGACAGAAGATAGTGAAATGTACAAATCTATACTTTGAAAATTGCATTCCAATTAAGAGCTTAATTCATATTGGGTATTTTTGCAAATGGTTTTGTGCCATTACAGCGTACAGCAACAGATTTTAAGGGGTAGCAAAATTGGCGGGCATAGTGAAGAATTTCACATAAATGTAAATGATTCCAAACATTGCAATATTTATTCCGACAAACTTAATTCATCTACATAAATAAATAAAGATAATGATTTAAACAATCCAATTACATTAGATAGCATGATGATTTATAATATAGTCTAAACATATGCCTATGTAATTTTTAATTAAAGCAAAATGTACAGTTCCGTGTACGTTAACCGTGCCGTTTAATTAAATGTATTATTTTAATATGTATAAAAGTGCATTAAATTTAGTACAGTTTGGTATAATATTCCTTAATTACAGTCCAAGCCAGTATTGGAAGCATTTACTTTTACGTCAGAAAAGGTGGCATTTTAGCCTGTGCCTACAAAGGCCGGATGTCCGAGCGGCTAAGGTGACAGCCTATTTCTCTTCGGTACCAGGATTGAATCTAGAATAGATAAACCACAGGAATTTTTTGGGAATATATTAGGCCTACTTCCTCTCCATCCGGGCACTCCATTACCCAGGCGCACCACCACATGTAAGTCTGACCAAACTTATAATGGGCATGATAAAAAGGTTCATTTAGAGCTCTAAGCAGGCTTTTTTAGCATAAGGACAACAGAGTTTAAAAAATGTCTGTGCCTATATCGGAAAAAGTGTTAAATCTGATCCTGTCACTGCATTACATCATTATCAATAGAACTAGTGTTGAAAACGAATAAATTGTTTTCCAAGTAATTTTATAATGTATGATTCTTCTTTATGTATGATTCTTACTTCAAACTTTAATAAATACTATAATAAATACTTTATATAAAATATAAAGGATTTATTATAGTATTTATTAAAAATTGAAGTAAGAATCATACATAAAGAAGAAAATTTGTTTTTGACCACACTCCCATCTAAGTGAAGATCAAAACTGGTTTTTGATGAATGAACTTCATTGAGAATAAGCGGTTAAGGCCTACTACCTCTTTGGAAAATTTCTGAGTAACTTCAAAAATTTGTTTAAGGGCGGTCTGTGCTGCGTACGTCTTAGCAGTAAGCTTTTAAACATACGATACACAGTATTATTTGATAGCATCTGATGACTAGTTTACATCAATGAAATAAATGTAACTGTAGTAACAATTACAAAAATAAAAAGTAAAACTTTTAGTGGAGTCAATATAAAAATTACATTAAAATTTATTTTTTAATTTGTTCGAGCAAATCCTCACTCAAACTATACTTTTAGACACATGTTCAGAACACACAACACTAAGCACGTATAAGAACAGTTTTACTTGGTAACTTTGCCAAGGTCTCTTTATTAGGTTTTACACCATAGAATGTTGTTGAGCACCATTAGACTATAACAAATTACCATTTAACACTTGTTGGTCATACGGTAATTTAATTAAGTTATTGTGGTCATATAGTTAATTTTTAGTAATTTTTATGTAATATAAAAAATACAAAAAATTTTACTTTTTTCATTTCTTAGATGATGAGATTCCTAAAATTTGTTTTGCAGAGAGGATAAAAGCAGAACCATATTATTCATACAGTAATTAGACTGGAGCCTAGGAGACTCGGCTGGAGACATGGCGATGGGTTAATAAGATCCTATTTACAAAATTATAATTATGTTACGATTCATCGACTATATCGCTTCACGTACAGTTTTTAAAATCCCTTTTGATGCGTTGCTAATCCGCACAAAATATTTTTTGGCATCTAATTCTAAAACTGAAAACCTAGATTGAGTTTATAATTTCAAACGAAAAAATTTTCAAGACAATATTCGTTTAGACATTTCATTATGTCGAAAATACAAATTAAGTATATAATGGAATATACAAAATGTTCATGGCGCACCTATTTATGTAATGTACAATTTGGCTGGCCAATCGAAAAGTTTGGGCACCACGGTATAAGGCAGCGCAACACTTGACGATCTACCAAGTGCCCAGTTTCCCACTTGACACATCGCCAAATGGACTTTCTACGGGGAAACTGGGGACTATTTAGGAGCTACACACGTAAAGATAACCCGAAAAACTCCACGTGACCATCCCGTTCGTAAGGCGCGAATCTACCACTTACTGTCAGAGTGGTTTTGACATATAAATAAGAATTAACTGTATTTTCATTTAATATAATTCCGTAGCAAAAACATCTGTAATTGATTGCCATCGCAGGCTTTTGTATATTAATACTATTTATATTAATCAATATGAAGTTTTTAAAATGAATTTCTGATACAAAAATTTTTCGATTAATTCAATTCTATTCTATTCGATTGATTCAAATATCTAATGACAAAATCTAGAAGTTAATTTTAAATTGGAGACATTTTTGATTAATAAACTAGAAACGAAATAATATAAATCATCCAAAATTAATGTCAATTCTTAGTTAAATGGTTTATAATTTAATAGTGCATTAATCATTTTGAATATTGCTATATAATCACTATTCTATTCTCGTAACCATAAAAAAGAATATATCAAATTGCAGAGTTTCTCTTTAATTTTTTCGTACACTACAACATTTTTTACGATAAAATTTATTATTTTTTTACTAACAGTTTACTTTGTTCTTCTCCACTGATTAGTTTTTCTCAAGTGAACATTATTATTTTTCATTTTAAATCATATACTAAACTATATTTTATGTAATATGCTCTTAGCAATTTGATTTACTTTCACATATATTAAAATTCTCTGTCTCTAATTATATCTTAATTACAGTATAACATTTACCTGTAGTGTGTGACTCGACACACGTTATAAATTTTAAATTGAAAGTTTAGATAAAAATTAAGTAAGGAATGGAATCTTTCTTAGATTATATTTTAAATTCTTTTTAATTTGTCTCGGAAAATTAAACACATTCTGATAAATAATAAAGGATAATTGAAACGTTGTTATTTTTTAGTTACAACATATTCTTAAATTAAGTTTTATTTTTAATGTCTCATATTATTTTACTTATTACGAGACAGTGTTTTAGTAATAAGTTAGTAATTTACATAAAGACGATATTTTCAAAGTTTTCTAATAAAATATTATTTTTAAACATTGTGGATTAGGAAACAAACTAACAAAACTTCAAAAATAAACGACTAATTATTTCCTGTGACGTGGTCACACCGCCGGGCTGCAATTTTTAATTTATTTAATTTAAAATATATGCTTTCCACCTTAAATCAGTAGTGTCTTGCCCCTGCAAATCATACTTTTCCTGTTAGCATTGGAGTCGTGCGGAGTTATCTATCTTAAATCAATTCTGGAGAAAATTTTTGAATTGAAATAACGTGACTCGGTCGAGAGCGGAAGTTAGTATATACAGTAGAGCATCGATTATCCGACCCCCGATTAACCGTCACATCGGTTAACCGACCGTTCTAGTCGGCAAATTTCAAATGTTCGCTAGTGATGTGGCACTACAATATTTGGCTATGTCTTGACTACTTTAATATTATTTTTGTTAAATTTTTGCGTGTTTTAGCTGGCAACACTGGCTCGACCATTGAAGGGAGGCCAGTATTTAAACAAGACTTAATTTTCTAATTATGAATGGTTGTTTGTTTTGTGAGCTATAAAATAATTTAAAAATAATTTTTAACAATACAATAGCGACGATTATTATTTAAAAATTATTTGTTAGGCTTAACATTGATGAAAATTCAACGCAAAGTTGGTTAATAGCAATATACTAATATACTAATTACATGGGATATACTAATATACTATACTAATAATGTATTTTTTTCATTCTTTTCGGATATCCGATGTTTTCTGTTATCCGACCAACCTGAGTCTCCAGTTGAGTCGGATAATCGATGCTCTTCTGTAGTTAATTGGGGGCCTCCTATACCTAAGCGTTTCATATATGGTCTCGACTTTAATTTAATCTATGTTGTCGAGATTAATTAAGGAAAGAAAGACAGTCATAAGCCTTTTTTTTACAAGACTATGTAAAGCACAATGGACAAATATCTTAGACGTGCATATTCAAAGCAAACTTCTCTGCCATATTTGCTTTCTTTTGACATAAAAATTATTTCTTAGAAATAATTTAAGTTAATACAAAACTCGGATTTTCTTGTAATTATTTCATGGTTATTTTGTTGAGTTAATCAGCTAATTTATCTTACTGAAATACACTTTAATATAATTTTTAAATGACGAAAGTACCTTTAATAATATATATTATTTGTTTAATTGTATTAATTTTTCAAAACAAAACCTGAAAAACTAGGAGTTTTAAAGTTACACAAAAAGAAAATTTATCCATCTTACAAAGATCACTTCCATCATATTGAAAATAAAATATTTAAAATAAATGATTTCAGGACATTGAAAATAAGTAGAATTGATGATAATGTAATATAAAATCACATAAATCACTTAAAATAAAAAAATGAAAACTTAGAAACTAAAACTTTCAGATTTATGTACTGTACAGCAGAAAATATTTGCCCGTATTTATTTTTTTTATTCTAGTCTTAAAACGAGAAATATAGACAATTTGATAAAATAAATCTTAAGAGTGGCTCCAAAATTTCATTCTAGACTTATTTCCAGTCAATGTTTATAGAAAAAAATTTAATTGTATGATGTAGAAAGGATGCTTACACATTCCTTTAAATTGAACAATGATAATGCCGTAATGTAGTAATGTAAAAAATATGTAATGTACTAAGTAATGTAAGATAATGTAGCTGAAATAAATTCTTAAAAATAAAAATAAATAAAGATCTTATCTTTCATATTAATAACGACTCATATTTCTTAAGCAATAAAGAATTCGTACGGACGTTATAGGTATTTTAATATAATTCAGAAAGAATCATTAAAATTTTTTTAGCAATGCTTAAAGTAATAATACATTTTAAATTATTAATATTTCGGTAATGTCTTTTTAAAAATATATATATAAACATTGTTTTCACTGGAAAACTTCCAATTTAAGTTAAAAACACTGTAATTTTGTCATATTTATCAAACTAAATTATAAGTTATCGGGTGTATGTAGTAGTACAGTACATCATTATAAGTAATTTAACATTTAAAGATTTATATAAAAATAGAGATTGCTGATAAAATTATATATTGAAAAATAATCAAATAGTTCTGTTTTCATTGTTTCTGTATAAACAATTTTGAACCTTAACTGTAAATTTTTGTTTCTTGAATGCATCTTTTTTGTTAATCAGATAGAATGAAATTTAACTTTAACTTGCCATTTATTGGGCTGAAATTTTGAAAAATTGTAGACCTATAAATTCCCACAGTCGTCTGTCTGTCTGTCTGTCTGTCTGTTCATTTGTCTGTCCTTCCTTAAATTAATCTCGAGAATATTGTTACATAGACGACCGGCAAGCCTCTGTTGTTATCAGGAAAAGTTTGATGTGCAGGGGCAAGACACTAGTAATTTGAGGTGGAGAGCATATAAGTACTAAACTAATTAGGAAATATTTAATAAATATATAAGTACTATCAAAATAAATGTGGATTATGACAGACTGTTAAGCAAAAAATATAGTGTAACTACTCGAAATCGTCGATTAAATCCTCAAAGCCAGAGACAAATAATGGCAGCACTTCCGGTTTGCTGGAATGAAGAGTTAGACTCGCATGATTGGCAGAATATAGATCAAGTGCCTTAGATGAATCTCTGATTCTAATTGGTTATGTATGATAGCATTTTTTAACGCAAGTCTTTTAAATGATTCTCAAACATAGGCGTCAAAAATCTGCTTGCATTCTTCTTAATGCACATTATAACAATTATTTTATAAATTTAAAATCGATCGATAAAATCATTTTTCAAACGCTACAATTTAGTAATAAAATTGTTTAACAAATTATTATATGCTTTCGTAAGCAGTAATTTTGAATAAATTATTAAAAATTTTATTGCATTTTTTACAAATCGTTTAAAGATTTTTATTGTATTACGCAGGGAAACAACAGAGGGAATTTTATTTAATTTCTGTAATGAAAGCCTTGCATGAAATTATAACAGAAATTAATTTTAAATGGAAAAGTAAACTCAATACATGATTGCAATCGATCGGAAAGTTTAAATACGATCCACGTGGCGCATGATCGATGTTAGTGACTTTGTTCGGTTATGGTCCTACGTGTCTGTTGGTGGTGTCTGCCTTATGTCACCACGTTATTTGTAATACGTTGAACAGTTTTAGGAATTCCATCCGACATTTTTCGGAAAAAACGAGAGTCATAACCTTCATATAAATAGTGAAGAAGGAAAATACTACGATATATGGGATAGATATGTTAGATATTTTAGGTTTGTACTTTCTTTTAAGTCTTTTTATGTAAACTATATACACTTTAATTATTACAAGAAGCATTTTTATAACTCCAGACTGCATAGTTTTAATAATATCTAAAATTTATTTAATTTAAAATATATGCTCTCGATCTCAAATTATTAGTGTCTTGCTCCTGTACTTCATACTTTTTTGATAACGACAGAGTCAAGCTAGTCATCTATGTGACTTCATTCAGGGAAAAGTTTTGAATTGAAATAACATGATTTCCAGTTTGTATGGGAAGTTCGTATATAGTTAATCAGGCCCCCTGCCCTAAGCTTTCCATGTCTGGTCTCGAATTTTATCTGACTAATAAGTTCTCGAGATTAAGGGAGGATAGACAACAGACCGATATCAGCGGGAATTTATAGGTCTGCAGATTTAAAATTGCAGCACAATAAAAAAATATAGTCATTATTTGATTTTTTGAATCTAAATATCTAAATATATTTGTAAATATATACTGTAAAAGATGTGATCTGAAGAACATTGGAAGAATACTTTTGTTTCGTAAATAAACGAAAAAATGTCCTTCTCCAATTATCTACAGCACAATTTAAAAATGGTGCAAAAACAAATAACAAACAACCAATTACTGAGTAAAGTGTTCTTTTCCAGGTTCTTGTTTTTAGTAACAATAAGAAATCAATAAATAGAAGAATCATTTGCAACAAAATAAAAACTATTAAGTCAATATATAAAGTTGAAAAAATATTTATTTCTCTTAAAAAATCATGGTTTTGTAAGAAATATTTTAGATTTTTTATAAAATAAATACAGGGCGGGAAAGAAAGTTACTTAACACCCCTACTACAGAATATAGAATGTACTGTACATACAGTGTACAGTACATTGATCACATTATGTAACGTGCATAACTCTGTAGCCGTTGGAGGTAGGTCAATAAAATCTTTCAGCAATCAATTCCTTGTAAAATTCTGACCTTAAATGATGTGTCACATGACCACCTTCCCATTTACAGTTTCGGAGTTGCATTCAATATGGCCGTCATCAAGATAGCGGCTGTGCGCGTAACACACATCAATCTGTTTTCCACTCGGTGTAATGTGTTCCTGATATAAGCAAATTAATTTTGGGCACCTTCTATATTCTGTAGCAAGGGTGTTAAGTGACTTTCCTTCCTATCCTGTGGATTAATTCATTTCTGCTTAAGGCAAATAAACATGTAATAAATTAATGTTTCATTTTATGCAGCATTTTAAATTAAATGTATTATTTCTTCAGTGCCCAATTTATAAATGAGCCTGTTGGATCCTGGGCCGAGCCGCCAAATTTTTGAGGATGGCGCAAAATTTTGCATGCGGAGCAAAATTTTTGGTCTTGGATGTACTGGGCATCGTTCTTCACTATCAGATTGCTCGTTGTCTGACTAAACTTCCAATGGGCTTGATAAGAAGGTCCTCTCAGTGTCCACAAGACGTATAGTGTAAACACACTATATGTTTTTAATAACAGTGTTTTATGAATGCTATCATTGCAAGAAATTCAAGGCATTCAAGAAATTTTTGAATTTTTTACAATACACCAATATTTTCAGAATTTATTTTTCTGTTTTGCAAATAATATTTAAATAATTTCTAATATCGTTTAGATAGCGAGATAAATCACCTATTTATATCTTGTATCTTACATAAAGAAGCATTTAAAATGCAATAAATTAAATTGCTGGAGGGATTGATTTGAGTTGATCCGTGACAATTATTATCCAAATTTTTCAATCTATTATTTATTCTTCTTCTATAAATAAAGTTTGATAATAACTAAGAACAAATGATTTTAACTTTAAATAATATAAATGTTTTTATACTAAAGTTACATTTAATTATAAATATTTGATAATATTTTTAAATTTTTTAAGTATAAAGTTACAAGAATATAACAATAAAGAAGAATAGCATATTTATAACATAGTTTATTGATATTATATCAACAAACCTGGATCAACCAGCTGAAAATAGATAAAATGGCGAACGTCTATAGACAGAATGATGTATTTACTTTAAGAAAACATATAAAAATTTATGAAAAATATGGAAAATTTCAGTAGAAATTTGTTTGAGAATAATGGTTATTGCACACGTACTAGATTTCCATAATTTAGCGTGCTTAATACAAGCTGTGGTGTTGTTCTGTCTCTGATTCATGCTGATTGATCACATTAAGAATCAGGCTTCCGGATAATGGGCGTAATTGTGGTCGACCGAATAAACTTAATGAATGGGATATTCGCCTTGGATTACCATGATAGATTAATCAATTTATCATGGTAATCCAAGATTAAAAAATTCACTAAGTATAAAAGTCAACAAATGGAATTTCATTTGCTAACCCTTAAATTGGTGAGTTAGAAGAGTCGGAATTTCACGTAACATTTTCTAATAAAATAATAATTTGTATATAAAAAGAATTCAAATAATTAATTACAGTAAAACCTGTCCAAAACGAAAGCTGAATGAAACAGACACCTACCAAACCTGAAAAAAAATTCGGTATTCGATTTACACAGGTTTTACTATATTAAAGAGTACACACACGCACGTAGACACACACTGGTAAACTGGTAATAAAGAAATAATACTTGAAATATAATGAAAAAATCTACCGATCTGCAGACGAATAAATTAAGATGTTAATTTTACTTTGCTAGATCGTGGGTTCGATCCCGTTTTAGGTATAGATGTTTGTTAGATTTCAATGGAAATGGTTCTAATAAACAAAAAATAAAATTAGATTTTACAATAATGGCTAATTTCATATTTTATGTTGATATTCATCTTTTAAAATTCAAATTAATTTTGATATGAAAATCTTGTACTCATTTAAATTAATGTTATATTTAATTACATCGTAACATATTATATTTCTCGGTAATTAAAATAAGATATTTAAAATTAAAGTTGAAATGAACATTATATTTATTTTCACAAGTAATAGAATTGTTAATTCTTCTATTTAAATTTCCCTAGATATTAGAAGATCTCATTAAATTCTCTTAAAGTATAATACGAAATTCTGCTAATTTTTCCTAGAATATATTAATTCAAGCATCAAGTTATTTACCAAGGATTGTTCGTAAACAATTATCAACAATGTTAGAAGAGAATATTGATAATTGTATGTATAATATTTTAAAAATTATTGACTTAAAAGTCGTAGAATGTTTAATAATTGTTGAGTGTTGTAATGTTTCTAAAATTCTATTAAATTCAACCATAAATATTTTTGGTTGATAAAAATGTTTGAATTAAAAATTCATTTTCTTTAGATGTATATAGAAAAATGTTGAAGAACTATCTTAAATATTTCATATATTAGCCAATAACAGAGAATATAGAAAATCATTAAAAACGCAGGTTTCGAAGGTATCAAAAATTAAAAACGATTAAAAAATAATGTTTTACAGAAGAATATCTACAGCTATCGATCATCAGCAATAATTTAAATGTTACAGATTTTTACTGAATATAGTTATATTAAAATTTCTTTATACAATATTCAAAACTTAACTTCAGCTTCCTGCTGATCNGATTCAAATATCTAATGACAAAATCTAGAAGTTAATTTTAAATTGGAGACATTTTTGATTAATAAACTAGAAACGAAATAATATAAATCATCCAAAATTAATGTCAATTCTTAGTTAAATGGTTTATAATTTAATAGTGCATTAATCATTTTGAATATTGCTATATAATCACTATTCTATTCTCGTAACCATAAAAAAGAATATATCAAATTGCAGAGTTTCTCTTTAATTTTTTCGTACACTACAACATTTTTTACGATAAAATTTATTATTTTTTTACTAACAGTTTACTTTGTTCTTCTCCACTGATTAGTTTTTCTCAAGTGAACATTATTATTTTTCATTTTAAATCATATACTAAACTATATTTTATGTAATATGCTCTTAGCAATTTGATTTACTTTCACATATATTAAAATTCTCTGTCTCTAATTATATCTTAATTACAGTATAACATTTACCTGTAGTGTGTGACTCGACACACGTTATAAATTTTAAATTGAAAGTTTAGATAAAAATTAAGTAAGGAATGGAATCTTTCTTAGATTATATTTTAAATTCTTTTTAATTTGTCTCGGAAAATTAAACACATTATGATAAATAATAAAGGATAATTGAAACGTTGTTATTTTTTAGTTACAACATATTCTTAAATTAAGTTTTATTTTTAATGTCTCATATTATTTTACTTATTACGAGACAGTGTTTTAGTAATAAGTTAGTAATTTACATAAAGACGATATTTTCAAAGTTTTCTAATAAAATATTATTTTTAAAACATCGTGGATTAGGCAACAAACTAACAAAACTTCAAAAATAAACGACTAATTATTTATTGTGACGTGGTCACACCGCCGGGCTGCAATTTTTAATTTATTTAATTTAAAATATATGCTTTCCATCTTAAATCAGTAGTGTCTTGCCCCTGCAAATCATACTTTTCCTGTTAGCATTGGAGTCGTGCGGAGTTATCTATCTTAAATCAATTCTGGAGAAAATTTTTGAATTGAAATAACGTGACTCGGTCGAGAGCGGAAGTTAGTATATACAGTAGAGCATCGATTATCCGACCCCCGATTAACCGTCACATCGGTTAACCGACCGTTCTAGTCGGCAAATTTCAAATGTTCGCTAGTGATGTGGCACTACAATATTTGGCTATGTCTTGACTACTTTAATATTATTTTTGTTAAATTTTTGCGTGTTTTAGCTGGCAACACTGGCTCGACCATTGAAGGGAGGCCAGTATTTAAACAAGACTTAATTTTCTAATTATGAATGGTTGTTTGTTTTGTGAGCTATAAAATAATTTAAAAATAATTTTTAACAATACAATAGCGACGATTATTATTTAAAAATTATTTGTTAGGCTTAACATTGATGAAAATTCAACGCAAAGTTGGTTAATAGCAATATACTAATATACTAATTACATGGGATATACTAATATACTATACTAATAATGTATTTTTTTCATTCTTTTCGGATATCCGATGTTTTCTGTTATCCGACCAACCTGAGTCTCCAGTTGAGTCGGATAATCGATGCTCTTCTGTAGTTAATTGGGGGCCTCCTATACCTAAGCGTTTCATATATGGTCTCGACTTTAATTTAATCTATGTTGTCGAGATTAATTAAGGAAAGAAAGACAGTCATAAGCCTTTTTTTTACAAGACTATGTAAAGCACAATGGACAAATATCTTAGACGTGCATATTCAAAGCAAACTTCTCTGCCATATTTGCTTTCTTTTGACATAAAAATTATTTCTTAGAAATAATTTAAGTTAATACAAAACTCGGATTTTCTTGTAATTATTTCATGGTTATTTTGTTGAGTTAATCAGCTAATTTATCTTACTGAAATACACTTTAATATAATTTTTAAATGACGAAAGTACCTTTAATAATATATATTATTTGTTTAATTGTATTAATTTTTCAAAACAAAACCTGAAAAACTAGGAGTTTTAAAGTTACACAAAAAGAAAATTTATCCATCTTACAAAGATCACTTCCATCATATTGAAAATAAAATATTTAAAATAAATGATTTCAGGACATTGAAAATAAGTAGAATTGATGATAATGTAATATAAAATCACATAAATCACTTAAAATAAAAAAATGAAAACTTAGAAACTAAAACTTTCAGATTTATGTACTGTACAGCAGAAAATATTTGCCCGTATTTATTTTTTTTATTCTAGTCTTAAAACGAGAAATATAGACAATTTGATAAAATAAATCTTAAGAGTGGCTCCAAAATTTCATTCTAGACTTATTTCCAGTCAATGTTTATAGAAAAAAATTTAATTGTATGATGTAGAAAGGATGCTTACACATTCCTTTAAATTGAACAATGATAATGCCGTAATGTAGTAATGTAAAAAATATGTAATGTACTAAGTAATGTAAGATAATGTAGCTGAAATAAATTCTTAAAAATAAAAATAAATAAAGATCTTATCTTTCATATTAATAACGACTCATATTTCTTAAGCAATAAAGAATTCGTACGGACGTTATAGGTATTTTAATATAATTCAGAAAGAATCATTAAAATTTTTTTAGCAATGCTTAAAGTAATAATACATTTTAAATTATTAATATTTCGGTAATGTCTTTTTAAAAATATATATATAAACATTGTTTTCACTGGAAAACTTCCAATTTAAGTTAAAAACACTGTAATTTTGTCATATTTATCAAACTAAATTATAAGTTATCGGGTGTATGTAGTAGTACAGTACATCATTATAAGTAATTTAACATTTAAAGATTTATATAAAAATAGAGATTGCTGATAAAATTATATATTGAAAAATAATCAAATAGTTCTGTTTTCATTGTTTCTGTATAAACAATTTTGAACCTTAACTGTAAATTTTTGTTTCTTGAATGCATCTTTTTTGTTAATCAGATAGAATGAAATTTAACTTTAACTTGCCATTTATTGGGCTGAAATTTTGAAAAATTGTAGACCTATAAATTCCCACAGTCGTCTGTCTGTCTGTCTGTCTGTCTGTTCATTTGTCTGTCCTTCCTTAAATTAATCTCGAGAATATTGTTACATAGACGACCGGCAAGCCTCTGTTGTTATCAGGAAAAGTTTGATGTGCAGGGGCAAGACACTAGTAATTTGAGGTGGAGAGCATATAAGTACTAAACTAATTAGGAAATATTTAATAAATATATAAGTACTATCAAAATAAATGTGGATTATGACAGACTGTTAAGCAAAAAATATAGTGTAACTACTCGAAATCGTCGATTAAATCCTCAAAGCCAGAGACAAATAATGGCAGCACTTCCGGTTTGCTGGAATGAAGAGTTAGACTCGCATGATTGGCAGAATATAGATCAAGTGCCTTAGATGAATCTCTGATTCTAATTGGTTATGTATGATAGCATTTTTTAACGCAAGTCTTTTAAATGATTCTCAAACATAGGCGTCAAAAATCTGCTTGCATTCTTCTTAATGCACATTATAACAATTATTTTATAAATTTAAAATCGATCGATAAAATCATTTTTCAAACGCTACAATTTAATAATAAAATTGTTTAACAAATTATTATATGCTTTCGTAAGCAGTAATTTTGAATAAATTATTAAAAATTTTATTGCATTTTAAAAAAATCGTTTAAAGATTTTTATTGTATTACGCAGGAAAACAACAGAGGGAATTTTATTTAATTTCTGTAATGAAAGCCTTGCATGAAATTATAACAGAAATTAATTTTAAATGGAAAAGTAAACTCAATACATGATTGCAATCGATCGGAAAGTTTAAATACGATCCACGTGGCGCATGATCGATGTTAGTGACTTTGTTCGGTTATGGTCCTACGTGTCTGTTGGTGGTGTCTGCCTTATGTCACCACGTTATTTGTAATACGTTGAACAGTTTTAGGAATTCCATCCGACATTTTTCGGAAAAAACGAGTCATAACCTTCATATAAATAGTGAAGAAGGAAAATACTACGATATATGGGATAGATATGTTAGATATTTTAGGTTTGTACTTTCTTTTAAGTCTTTTTATGTAAACTATATACACTTTAATTATTACAAGAAGCATTTTTATAACTCCAGACTGCATAGTTTTAATAATATCTAAAATTTATTTAATTTAAAATATATGCTCTCGATCTCAAATTATTAGTGTCTTGCTCCTGTACTTCATACTTTTTTGATAACGACAGAGTCAAGCTAGTCATCTATGTGACTTCATTCAGGGAAAAGTTTTGAATTGAAATAACATGATTTCCAGTTTGTATGGGAAGTTCGTATATAGTTAATCAGGCCCCCTGCCCTAAGCTTTCCATGTCTGGTCTCGAATTTTATCTGACTAATAAGTTCTCGAGATTAAGGGAGGATAGACAACAGACCGATATCAGCGGGAATTTATAGGTCTGCAGATTTAAAATTGCAGCACAATAAAAAAATATAGTCATTATTTGATTTTTTGAATCTAAATATCTAAATATATTTGTAAATATATACTGTAAAAGATGTGATCTGAAGAACATTGGAAGAATACTTTTGTTTCGTAAATAAACGAAAAAATGTCCTTCTCCAATTATCTACAGCACAATTTAAAAATGGTGCAAAAACAAATAACAAACAACCAATTACTGAGTAAAGTGTTCTTTTCCAGGTTCTTGTTTTTAGTAACAATAAGAAATCAATAAATAGAAGAATCATTTGCAACAAAATAAAAACTATTAAGTCAATATATAAAGTTGAAAAAATATTTATTTCTCTTAAAAAATCATGGTTTTGTAAGAAATATTTTAGATTTTTTATAAAATAAATACAGGGCGGGAAAGAAAGTTACTTAACACCCCTACTACAGAATATAGAATGTACTGTACATACAGTGTACAGTACATTGATCACATTATGTAACGTGCATAACTCTGTAGCCGTTGGAGGTAGGTCAATAAAATCTTTCAGCAATCAATTCCTTGTAAAATTCTGACCTTAAATGATGTGTCACATGACCACCTTCCCATTTACAGTTTCGGAGTTGCATTCAATATGGCCGTCATCAAGATAGCGGCTGTGCGCGTAACACACATCAATCTGTTTTCCACTCGGTGTAATGTGTTCCTGATATAAGCAAATTAATTTTGGGCACCTTCTATATTCTGTAGCAAGGGTGTTAAGTGACTTTCCTTCCTATCCTGTGGATTAATTCATTTCTGCTTAAGGCAAATAAACATGTAATAAATTAATGTTTCATTTTATGCAGCATTTTAAATTAAATGTATTATTTCTTCAGTGCCCAATTTATAAATGAGCCTGTTGGATCCTGGGCCGAGCCGCCAAATTTTTGAGGATGGCGCAAAATTTTGCATGCGGAGCAAAATTTTTGGTCTTGGATGTACTGGGCATCGTTCTTCACTATCAGATTGCTCGTTGTCTGACTAAACTTCCAATGGGCTTGATAAGAAGGTCCTCTCAGTGTCCACAAGACGTATAGTGTAAACACACTATATGTTTTTAATAACAGTGTTTTATGAATGCTATCATTGCAAGAAATTCAAGGCATTCAAGAAATTTTTGAATTTTTTACAATACACCAATATTTTCAGAATTTATTTTTCTGTTTTGCAAGTGATATTTAAATAATTTCTAATATCGTTTAGATAGAGAGATAAATCACCTATTTATATCTTGTATCTTACATAAAGAAGCATTTAAAATGCAATAAATTAAATTGCTGGAGGGATTGATTTGAGTTGATCCGTGACAATTATTATCCAAATTTTTCAATCTATTATTTATTCTTCTTCTATAAATAAAGTTTGATAATAACTAAGAACAAATGATTTTAACTTTAAATAATATAAATGTTTTTATACTAAAGTTACATTTAATTATAAATATTTGATAATATTTTTAAATTTTTTAAGTATAAAGTTACAAGAATATAACAATAAAGAAGAATAGCATATTTATAACATAGTTTATTGATATTATATCAACAAACCTGGATCAACCAGCTGAAAATAGATAAAATGGCGAACGTCTATAGACAGAATGATGTATTTACTTTAAGAAAACATATAAAAATTTATGAAAAATATGGAAAATTTCAGTAGAAAATTGTTTGAGAATAATGGTTATTGCACACGTACTAGATTTCCATAATTTAGCGTGCTTAATACAAGCTGTGGTGTTGTTCTGTCTCTGATTCATGCTGATTGATCACATTAAGAATCAGGCTTCCGGATAATGGGCGTAATTGTGGTCGACCGAATAACCTTAATGAATGGGATATTCGCCTTGGATTACCATGATAGATTAATCAATTTATCATGGTAATCCAAGATTAAAAAATTCACTAAGTATAAAAGTCAACAAATGGAATTTCATTTGCTAACCCTTAAATTGGTGAGTTAGAAGAGTCGGAATTTCACGTAACATTTTCTAATAAAATAATAATTTGTATATAAAAAGAATTCAAATAATTAATTACAGTAAAACCTGTCCAAAACGAAAGCTGAATGAAACAGACACCTACCAAACCTGAAAAAAAATTCGGTATTCGATTTACACAGGTTTTACTATATTAAAGAGTACACACACGCACGTAGACACACACTGGTAAACTGGTAATAAAGAAATAATACTTGAAATATAATGAAAAAATCTACCGATCTGCAGACGAATAAATTAAGATGTTAATTTTACTTTGCTAGATCGTGGGTTCGATCCCGTTTTAGGTATAGATGTTTGTTAGATTTCAATGGAAATGGTTCTAATAAACAAAAAATAAAATTAGATTTTACAATAATGGCTAATTTCATATTTTATGTTGATATTCATCTTTTAAAATTCAAATTAATTTTGATATGAAAATCTTGTACTCATTTAAATTAATGTTATATTTAATTACATCGTAACATATTATATTTCTCGGTAATTAAAATAAGATATTTAAAATTAAAGTTGAAATGAACATTATATTTATTTTCACAAGTAATAGAATTGTTAATTCTTCTATTTAAATTTCCCTAGATATTAGAAGATCTCATTAAATTCTCTTAAAGTATAATACGAAATTCTGCTAATTTTTCCTAGAATATATTAATTCAAGCATCAAGTTATTTACCAAGGATTGTTCGTAAACAATTATCAACAATGTTAGAAGAGAATATTGATAATTGTATGTATAATATTTTAAAAATTATTGACTTAAAAGTCGTAGAATGTTTAATAATTGTTGAGTGTTGTAATGTTTCTAAAATTCTATTAAATTCAACCATAAATATTTTTGGTTGATAAAAATGTTTGAATTAAAAATTCATTTTCTTTAGATGTATATAGAAAAATGTTGAAGAACTATCTTAAATATTTCATATATTAGCCAATAACAGAGAATATAGAAAATCATTAAAAACGCAGGTTTCGAAGGTATCAAAAATTAAAAACGATTAAAAAATAATGTTTTACAGAAGAATATCTACAGCTATCGATCATCAGCAATAATTTAAATGTTACAGATTTTTACTGAATATAGTTATATTAAAATTTCTTTATACAATATTCAAAACTTAACTTCAGCTTCCTGCTGATCAAAATTGTGGAATTTATAAAAAATATTAGTTAAAAACTATATTTAAAATATACATTTAAAAAAAAACGACCAAACTCTTTAATAAATTGACATAATAATATTAATATCTGTAGCTTTTAATTTATATGGTATCAAATATATAATGTTCTATTATTTTATATTTATTTTAATTTACATCAGCGCTAGGTGATTATTAGTATAAAATAATAAATGAGACAAATTACAGGCTCGTAACTTACTAAAAGAAAATAAATTTTTATAATATTTATTCTTGTAAATACAATCAAGTAAAAATTAGAAACTAGAATTTTTTTATGAGTGCATTTAATGGAATTTAGATCAACAATAGATAGAGATACAAACATCAAAGATAAAAAAAAATTATTTATCGACGTTTAAGGACGAAAAAAGAACATTCACGTATCTTTTAACATTGTTGAATTTCTCTGCAAGTTTTCCTTTATTTTCTTTCTTTCTTTTCCTCTTCGTTTTCATCTAATTCTCCTTCTTTTCGAAACAGCTTGTAATGTTAGAATCTTTACCACTTTTTCAATTAACCGATCATATTTCGATACAACTCATTTCACCTAGATCATAATTTCTCATAAATATTCCAATTCTTTGCAAGTTTTTTCTTCTTTTATGACTTTTTACTCATTTATTCTTCTTCGTCTAAAATATAAATTTTGAAATAAAACTTTTTGGTTATAATAGCATTTTTTTTTGTTTCCACGTAACTAACACATGCAACTGTATGCAGCACATTTATATTATACAGTATAATATAACAAATAAGAATTTGTAAATTTTAGTTTACTATATTTAGTTCTAGTTGATTTTTCTTGCAGCAAATGAATCATCATTTTAATTAATTATTTACATTAAACAATAAAATTTCAATTGATTCCAGAATATATTTTTACTCTGTTTAGACAAGACACTATATTAGTACAATAATCCTTAACGATTAGCTAATAAAAGCCTAAAATACTGATAATCTAACAATAAACAGGTTCATTTTTTTATCTCTTAAACTCTAAACAGAATAAGAAGTGTTGAAAGTCATACACACAAGACAATACTATGTACTGTATACTATAATACATTGCGAACTGACTTCGTATATCTCCGGCCACAAGTCGAATTTTAAAATGATGTTTGCGTCATCACCTAGAGAGATAGATTCTATTTGTATTCGAAAAATGATTTAAATCGGTTAAGCCGCCATGCACACTTCAAATTCATCAATATGAGAGCTCAATAATATAAAAAACTGTAATTCAAACTTAGAAAAAAGTTTAGAAATAATAAATAAAAATATTACTAATAAAATATAAATGTTTTGACGGTTTTTCTATAATAATATCAATAATTGAAGCGATTGAAAGCCATTGATTGTACGCGTATTGCACGATTAGAATAAGAAGCTGGATCGAAGTAAGAAGAAATGCAATTAGATTTTTTTTTTTGTGAATTCTATAAAAAGTCGGCAATTTGGCCAGATCTGAGACCAATGGAATGAGGCGTAAGAAATGACATCCGAATTGGACTATCTACGATCATTTATGTATGTATATAAGTAATTTCTAGTAGCCTTGAGGGATCAGATTTGAATCTGGATCACTCAAGGCTATAGGAAAGTAAATTTTTACTTTTTGAGATTTCGAATTAATGCAAAAGTCGAGTAATATTTATTTTCCATTATTCAAAATAAATTGTTACTCGAAATATTCCTTTGTAAATAAAATATTAAGTAAAATTGAAGGTTATTTAAGTTAGTTTATATAACCTTCTCATTAATTAAACTTAATGATTCTAATTACTATTTATTTCTCAAACCTAATTAATATTTTTAAATAAATTAAATCGTCAAAAATTCCTTGTATTTTTAAAGATTTTTCTTTGTAATTTTAACTGTTGTATTAGGGAATAATTGATAATATCGTTGTTACGATCCACAAATAACAGTTCGTTTAGTAATTTTGAAAAAAATATATTCAGTTCATTTAAATTTAATAAGAATTTTAAAATTAACTTGTAAGACATGACGGAAATTTCTTTTCTTGTGTAAGAAAAATAATTTCTTTGTGGCATGATTGAGATTAGATCGAAATCTACTCTATTTACTATTGAGCAATTTAAAACATAATAATTTCCAACAATTTTATATATTTATCCTAAAGATGCTTCTAAACATACTTAAAATCGAGGGACCTTTCCTACTAATTCACTATTTTATTATATATTTATTGGTAATAATATATTCTACTTTTTACAAATTTTAATATGTACCGGTTCAAACACCGTTATTTTCTAAGAATTATCACATAAATCATGCTATTTTCTGATAGGTGTTTTCATTCCAGTTAATGAATTCAAGTGGGATACTTCTGTATTTCTGCTCATTTTTCATATTTTTCAACATAACAGCAATAAAATGAAATAGGATTTCATTATATTTTACGTTTCTCTTAACGAAATTTAAGTCGCTTTTTAAATATTTAATATTAATTATAATTTTCTTCGCTTGAATTCGCTTGAAACTACATCCATTATAGCACTTCGAGTTCAACATGTACCAATTGAAGAGTGTTAATTAAAATATCAAATAACTTTTTTTGGGAGGAATCCAAGATGAATCCGAGCCATCAAAATATCCCACGACTTTTTTGTGGGTAGTTCTTCATCAATTTCAATTTGTTGCTAAATGGCATCCATGTACTGAATATGCAGAACTTCAGCAAGATAAGAGCGACCTTGTGGAACGTAGGAAGTAGTACATCAATTTCAGGGGTCTTGTTTAGCTTTTTCAGGCGACACTTATAAGATTCTCAGTCATCATGTTTTGCAGCATTCCAGTTGAGACTAACCCATGAAAAAACATGTCTATTGAGTGCATGTAAGTCCCTGTTACGTTGTCGTCAAATCACAAGTTTTGTCACAGCATTTACGTAGCAAAAAATGCACATGTTTTCACAACCAGTGGTTCTGGTTATGGAAACAGGGTTCATTTTCAATTCCACCAGTAGGCATGTGAAATGCGTCTTCTAGTGAGACGAATTTTGTTTATGTTGCAACAGTATCATTGTACAGTATTGTTTGAAAATTAATCATTATTAAAAGCTACATTTACATCATTAATAACTTTTCTAGCCATTGTCATTACTAAAGTATTTCTATTGAACTTGTCATATACCTCGCGAGAAAAAAATCATTCTTAGGTATTTACAAAAAGAAATATTCAGTTGACATAAATGACACGTTTGCCAAGCTTCCACACCAATACTTTGTAGCTTCTTCATCCTTTATGCAGTGTCAGCAATCTTTTTATTTAATATCTCTTTCGATGATTATGCCAGTGTTGGTCAATATTAAAACATTTCATTATTAGCGGTTAGATTATGTTTTTAAGTAATATTATGTATTCAAAATTTTTATATTGTCAAATGAGTGTCACTCCTTTCATTCTCGAGTCATTTTGTAACCATTTAAATACAAGAAACTTTTTGCAAAATGTGCTTCGTATTTGAATTTTCTGGCCTGAAAACTATGTCTGAAGATAAAATGTCTTTAATATAGTAACAGAAGTCTAAGGAAAAAATAAGTTAATAGTTTATATAGTAATGTGTTTTAAATACATAAATAATTATTATAATGTGAATACAATCAAACCTCTAAACACGGCCATTGACGAGGAGATGAAAAATATCCGTTGTTGAGAGATGGCTATTGTTACGATGTGGCCTTTATTAGAGAATAGATTTAAATTTAGTTAAATACTGTTTATATTTTACAAAGAGTAATGAACTGTTATTTTAATTATAACTATTGCTTAACAATTCAATAAATATATAATGTTTTACGTTATAAAGCATGTAATTTTGTTAAATAGACGACTTATTTTATTTTCTACTTGATGAAAATTGATTAAAATTTAATGAGAAAATCATATTTACTTAATTCATTACGTTCAAAATTTATTTTATTCATATGAATCATGCGAAAAATCTCGAATTAGAATTCTCGAATAAACAGTGAATAATTTTATAAAAACTCTATTTACATTGATTATAATGCAAATATACAAAAAATAGATTAGTTTCAAAATATAATATTCAATTTATTTATTAATTTTCAAGTTCAAATTTATCATTATAAATTTCCTATTATTTTATATTCGTTAGTAGTTATCCTCAGGGAAATCTGAGCTTTCACATTTTCCTATTCTGGTGGTAAACATTCCTATAACGGTCTCAACTCTATACAGCTAAATTCTCTACAAAATCTGCACTTTCTCTACGCCGATCTATACAATTATACAGAGTAACCCAGAAATTTATATAAATAGTCTTTAGAAAATATTAACATAAATTTTGATAAATTTCAAAATTTCTTTTGAAAAGATAGCAAAATAAAAATCTTAAAAATTTTATAAATAAATTAAGAAAATGAAAAATGATTTTACATATTTTATATTATCAAAAAATGTATTTCTGAAGAAAATTGTATTTCCATTGTTTTAATGGGAATAAGAGAAACGTCAAATAAATAAAATGCATTAAGCAATGTTTTCAGTATAAAAATCTTATCGTTTTACGTTAAAAATTATAAATTAAATATTCTACATTTAATTTAATTTGTTAGAAATTTAATTAAATATATCCGCGGGAAACAAGGGAACTCCTCCGAAAATGCATTTTTTTTAAAATTCATATTTTATAGTACTTAAGTAAAGGCAACTTACAACGAAAAGGGCGACTTCTTCATGCATTAGAATACGTCGAAATGCAACTTTGAATATTCCAGCACATATCCAGAAGCAATGCCCTCTTCTCTGAAAATGGAAGATCCAAAATGGTGACATCGAAACATTAAAAAAGAAAGAAATCATCGATATTCAGAAACGTGACAAACTTTCGGCAATCGAATTTACCTTAAGGAAACACAAGTCAACACACAGAGTTTGGTACTTGTTTTTTTATTGACGGTCTGGGCTCATTGAAATTTAACTTCCAAAAGTTATTTGCAACTTTGCCTACACCACTTCCAAGTGAAATATGGCCATCACCTGTGCCAATATCGAAGCACAAGATAAGCAACCTTCAAAAGTTGCTGCAATATGTTGCTAGGAACATAATGATTTTTATGTTACCAAAATGAGTTGTTTAACTTTGAAAAAAAATCTATGAAGGAAGCTGAATAATGTTTCAGAGAATACAAGCGCAGAAAGTAATGAGCAGTTTTTGTTGGTTTAGTAAACTAAGCTTAAATAGGTAACAAGGACCTCACATTAGTGATGCCATCTCATTCTTTTCAGGTATAAAATTATTGGAAAACATTATATCACTGAAAGTTTGAAGTTTTTAACATTTCTGCAACGATTTTCATAGCATTGAAAATAATTTTTAGTGTTAAAACAAATATAGTGAAAAAGGAGACATCTCCACGATATTTTATTTATGATATATTATTATCCAAAAGTAATAGCTACCGGTTCCATACATTATCATGTATGGAACCGGTGGCTATTTCCTACCATTGTCTATTAATATTGTACAATATAGTTTATATGTGCTAACCTGAAAACATGTGAAACAGCTTTTTTCATCTCTGTAGTATTTTGGAGAAGTCCCATTGTTACCCGCGGACGTTCAATAAATAAAAAAATTCAAATTAATTCACAGAATTTGCAAACTTGAATAAATTCAGATGTCTGCCAGTGGCCGAGTGGTTTAAACTATTGAACGCTAGTAGTTGGTTGCGGGTTCGTACCTCACAATGGGCAAACCACGCGATTTTCGAAGTTTGTCCGCATGTGTAACACCTAAATATAAGGCAATTTCGGATAGAAAGTCCTGCAAGGAGTCTAAATATTGAATTTCCTTGTTCTATCGATGTAGTCCAACATTCAAAATTTCTTTCCATAAACAAAATAAAAAAATATTTTGAAATGACAAAGAAATATTTCTAAATTGGAAAAGATATTATATGAATTATAATTCTTAGTAATTCTGTTTAATATTCTGGATATTTGGCATCTAATAAATCACTTTATATATTTAGAGTTAAAAAATATATAAATCTCTTAAGGAAATATAACAATAAGATTAAAATATTCAATATATATATTTTAATCTTATTATTAAATTTTTTCTATACGTAAATCTGTGACATTTTTGATATTCTTTCAGACAGAGATATTTGGAAATAAATAAAACACTTGAATAAATTTATAAGAACATGATTTGAGTTGTATATATTTTAAAATAATTTGAGTTAAATTACATCAGATCGTTTGAATAATCTATCTCGAGTCCAGACTCTGTTCTCCTTCCTTATATGTGGAGGAAAAACTCGTTGACAATGAAGAAAGCCGAGGCAGACCATATATTTGTTTGATCTATTACAAATGCCGTGCTATTTATAACACAAAGCATGAAAGTATAGTGCATTGGTGTAACAGGTAATGATCTAATCCAAGCGAACAAAAGCAAATTCGAAACATTTGAATGGATTTTAAAAAATGCAAGATCAAGATTGAATAATGCATCAATTTATAACAAGTATTGTCAATGTTTTCTTTCATTAAAGTTGAATAAAAATTTGAAACGTTTAAGTTATCATATTAAAAGCAACTATTAATATACTATTGATTTAAGTTATATGATTTTGTATTGAATTAATGGTATACGTCAGGGGTGGCCAACCTTTTGCATACTATGCGCCAATTTTTTGACAGACGAGTTCAAATGCGCCATATAACTCGAACACTTTTTATACAGTCTTACGTTCAATGTTAGGGGTTGATAAATAGAGATAAGAATAAATCTGCTTCGCTTAGGAAAGAAAAGGGAATAACTTAATCATGCAGTTGAATTAATTAATTTATGACAGTTTATTGAAGCACCAATTTACAATAGTCAACAATGATCTCCTTCATGAAGGTGCTATTGCTGCCAGAGTCTCGTTTGGTGAAGATTACTCTGCACCACAATTATTGGCACTGAGAACGAGATCAGCTTGGAATAACTTTAATCACAATAAACGTTTTCGGCCATTTATACACCTGTAAACTAATCGGAAATAAAGATCGCAAGACTAAAAATACATGCATACATTGTAATTTACTACGTGGAGAATACTCATTTTATCTGCAAAATAGACCGTAACGAATTGTGCAACAAATGAACTTGCCAAGACAGACTATAAAAAATGTATTTTTCTATATAATATTCTTAATCGCAAAAAAGCCAAATCTGGCAATTTTGCTCAGAACTAACTGAAGCGCCATTTGTAATCGTCCAATGCGCCACGTTTTGGCTACCCCTGGTATACGTGGAAGACCTGCCAAGGCTATTGTCTTCCGAGTAGTGGCGCGTTATAGCTTTGTAGTGCAGGCACATGCACATTTAATCTAGTAGTGTTGACTTCATACATTTTTCTTGTAAGAAATTTCTTGGGAAAAATATTTTTTTAATAAAATATTGGTTTGAGGTCCCATGTTAGTGAGAACCCCAGGCAATTGTTCGTTTTGCCTATACAATTACGTGCCGCTGCTTACGAGATGTTAGACACATGAAAAAACTCGGAATTGCCATTACATTGATTAGCGACGAACAGTGTTCAGTTGTTTTGAACCATTCGGCCACTGGTGCTCAATTTTAAATTGTATTAAATTACTTTTCTTTATGTTTTAATATCAGAGTTGGATCACAGTACAGTATACTGAATTGTGGCAGTGGCATTAACGTTTATCGACTATATGACAAATTGTAAGTTTACTCATTAGGAGAAAGTATGATGACTGAAAACACGTCCCATTCAAATTATCTATATTTTTAATGTTAGTAAATTATAATAAATATTGCTTAGTATCTTTGTTATTTCTTAGTCAGTTTACTTGCGAATCCTTTCATTTACTTCATTTTCTTGAATTATTTATTAATAGCAGAAATTTTTCAACTGTATTTGTTGTTCTTAACACGTAGAATAGCTGGCATTAGTTATGATGATAATACAAAACTTAAAATTATTCAGTTTAAGTTCAATGATTTGTAAATCAACTGACTTTTCATTCAGCTTCGTCAGTGAAATCCAATTTTGAAAATAATGTTCTAGAACTGGCGTAAGATTCTTTATCTACTATTACACACATTGTGGAATTTTTTTGTATATATTGAAAACATATTGTATGCTGCCTTTGTTGATTTTCGAAAAGAAATTTATATTTCTTCGGGCAATAATATAGAAATAGAATTTTTTTATACGATTTTTAAAGGTGTTTGTAGCATCTGGAAAAATAAATCTCTCTTCATAGATGAAATGGAAAAAAACTATTTTTTGAAATATGAAAATTGCTTCAGGTAATTACGTTACATAAGTATCGCGTTATTTAAATAACATTTGTAAAATAATATTAGAACATTAATAAAAAAAATTCCAAAACATTATTTAAAATGATAAAACCAGGACTTAAAAAGAAAATAAACAACAAAAATGTAATTTTCACAAATGAATTTCGTTATTGGCAGAGTTTAACTGATATTTGAATGATAAAATCAGACTTCCGGAAGACCTCTGAAGGATCAGAGATCGAATCCGAGCAAGAAACTTCCTAGAAGTGGTCTGTCTCAGGTGTGTTGGGTCTCATCTTCCACCACCCGGCTGCCCCATGGAGGGTCTGGCCGAACCCACCATTGTTTTTTCGTGCAGAGAATAGATTTCTCCCGGGAGGACTTCTACGAGAAACTTGCCCCCTATTTAGGTGTTAAAAACGTGAAGGAAACCCGAAAAACTCCACGTGGCCAGCCCGTTGGCCAGGTGCGAACCCACGACTAACTATCAATATTTTATGGTTTTATTCACTCAGCTACTGGTGAGCATCCGAATTCACGATGAATATGGAAAAATCTCTTTCAGTGCCCGTATGGCGAAAAGAGTCAATAATAATGATGAATATGTATTAGCATTTTCATTGCTTACTTAATATTGATGACTTTTACATTTACAGAAATATAAAAAATGATTGAATTACTCATATTAAATGTGCGGGATGTAAATTAAACGCAGTTGAAAATGTACGAAATACGAATTTGACATACGAAAAGCGAGCATACGAAAAGGGTAAAAAAGCCCATATACTAAAGGGCCAATTGTCTGAAAGTTGTCTGTCTTCATTATCACAGTATTAATTTATGATTTTGCATATATAGTGTTGAGAAATTAGATCAACAATATAAAATGGATGGTATAAGCAGTTAAAGAATCAGTGGCAGATAAAGCACTCGGAGGACACAAGCACAACCTGGTTTTGAGGCCCCTTTTTTTCTAAGTACTAATGCTATCAAATTAATTTATTACATAATAAAAATACTAATCAATCAATCGTTTCCCTGAAAATAAATCCGTAAATATTAAAGATAGTATCTGTGCACAGAATGTTCCTCTTTTTGAAACTGCTAACTTTCGGACACCCCTAACAATTAGAGGCCCCAATGTATAGAATAAACACAGGGAAAGTATATTTTGAATTCGAAACATTAATAAATCTTTCGTTAGATAGAAAATAAAAACAAATTGTTAAAGTGTTAATGGCTAAGACGTTGCAATGGCTAATCGATTGCTCTGTTTCTTCCACTCAAATCAAAGTTTTTATAATATGTAATAATATATTTGCTGCATGTATTCATAATAACGTCGAGAAGTCTTAAAAGCTATTTGCATAAACTTCAAAGATTCTCCAAAACTTTTTAATAATCATATTTTATCTTAATTAAGACTCCGAACAATGGAAATTACGTAAAGACACAAATTATGGAATGAAGAATATGCTAATAAAAAAAAAAAAGAAAAATATCCGACTTTGCATAATTTTTATCACAATGCAATTTATTATTTAAATATTCTGGTACTAATGAAATTTATCACATTACATGTCTCTATCTTAATGTCAGTTTTAAACGTTTATAACAAATAAGAAAAAAAAACAGGAATTTCGATATTTGTCTTGTATTTTTGAATTCATTTCGTCAATGCAGTCGAACCTCCATTAATTAACGACCACCTCTCAACAGCGGCCATTTTCTTACGTTTCTGTCGCGGCCGTTGTTCAGAGGTTTGACTGTAAATGTTTTGAGTTATTAAAATTACTTTTTTTTAGAAAAATGAAATGAAATTATTGGATTTACATGTTACGAACTTAAAATTAAAAATTTTACTTTAGCCAACAAGGAATGATAATGTAATTAGAGGCATGGAGTGACATTACAGTTATATTTTAATAAATTTTAACGAAAAAATGGATATATATCTAAATTTATATCGTTATTAAACAAGTATATATATATATATATTTTCATTTTTTCATTAATATTATTTCTCGCAGGGGTGGTCTTCGTTTGTCACATAAAAACTTGGATGTTTTTAAGCGACAAACAATTTATATGATTAAAAAAAATACAAATTAAATTACAAAATTGAGAAACTAAATGATCCGAAACATAAATACAACTTCATTTGTCTTAGATTAGTTTCTATTCTTAGATTGTAAACCAGCGTGAATGATGACATTCCGATTGTATAGTTTAATTATATGCTAATTTTTATTTCCTATCTTATATCAATGGCCAAAAGAAAACCGAGGCTATTAAGAGAACGTAATGTATTAACGAACAATAGGAATTGTCATAATTGTCTCCTGCAGAAGACAGAATGAAATATCTACTGCGATTAAATAGTTATATATATATAAACATACGCTTTAAATTCATAAAATTGGATGAAAAAGAAAGGAAATTTAACCATGAAATTCGAATTTTTAAATCGTAAACAAGAACAAATACAGAGTACAGTAATAAAACCATTCAAGCCACTGACAAAACAACACATATCTATCAACATATGTGAGGAAAAAGTTATTCAACAGAGAATTGTGTTTTGAAATATGATATAGGGGAGATTGGAGTATTCCCGAATGATAAAGCGTGACTTGAAATATTGTAGAAATAAAAGTTTGGCAGCACTGTCAGTTTGCGTTACGATTCTTATCAGCTACGTAATATTGACGTATGTTGTTACGCTCGCGCTGTATTGTCCATGCCTTTTCAACTGAGAACTTGTTAAAAAATTTTACTCTTTCAGGAAACGTTTATTACAAATATCATATAAATATATATATATATACTGTGATTATCTTTAGAGAGCTCATATAGAATTTATATATTTACATACATATTTATAAATGTGAACAATAATATTTTATTCTGTTATTGATTTATGAAAATGTAGATAGGGTAACGTGTCTGTTTTCAAAGCTGAGTAGAATCAAACATGGCAATTTGAGTCATCCGCGGACACTTTCTCGAGGTAATCACGGACAGCTTTATAATATCACGGTTTTTCTCATAATACTCTTCAATTGTCGGTTTCCATTGTCAGAAGAAGTTGATAAAACCGCTGAACACTGGTAGTGGGTTTGCGCCTGGCCAACGGTCTGGCCACGTGGCATTTTTCTGGTTTTCTTCACGCTCTTAACGCCTAAATATAGGCCAGTTTCTGGTAGAAAGACTCCCGGAAAGCAGATCGCCGTGTGTCATACTCAAGTAAACCAATCCATGATAAAGATCTGCTCCTGATATTAGCTAACAAAATTATTGTAATATTAAAGACGTTTATCTTTTTTATAAATTGACGAATCTATTGTATTTCAATTTCTAATTAATACGTGCAAATAAACTATGTTACATTTCTTTATTTCCTTTGTCTAGAAAATTTTGGCTATTTTCTAACTGTCATTGCCCCAGATACTGTTCGCCATTACCTTGCTTTACAGTAGAATACAGGACATTTTATAGTTGGACACTCATAATAAATAGCCCTAAAAATATAAAGTTTTCCTATAGTTTTGACTGTTTCCTATTTAACAATATACCATGGAAATTCAAGACTACCCTGATGAAATTATCTTAGGAATAGTTTTTGACTTGTAAATAAAATAATTTTTATTAGTCCTAATATAAGTAATGATTACACAGTAAGAAAATATTCGAAAAGAAATATTCAAATTAAATTGTAAAATCGTAAAATGTATATTTTAAGTATTTATTTTAAAAAGCAGTCATATAACAGAATCGTCGCAATGACTCCACTCATTCATTTTTTCCACATTATCAATTAGTGTGAAAGAAGTGTTAGATCTTAAGATGTGAACAGAGGTAAAGAATGAATACACGACAAAACGAAGTAATGTTGGAAAATTTATCATTTTTTATAACCTAAGATATACATGATGGGTGCAAGTAAACGCCATTTTCCCTTTTACCTTAAATTACGTGAACTCAAATTGGAACAGACGCTCTTCAGGGAAGAACTTTTTTATTGTGTGGAAGTTTCCCCTGTGTGAGAGTTAATGAGGAGTAAGCCGACAATCGTGAGAAAGTAAGAAAAGAAGTTCAATTACTAGAATGAACGTAGGGGAATAAAAAAAGACGAGTGAAATACACCAGTCAGAATCAAAGATGGGAAATCGGCGGAAAAATTCACGACTTCCGATTTGTGTATTTTTAAAATCTTCTCCGACTCTCGACTCCCATAAAAAGATTCGACTCATCGACTCCGACTCTCCATTTTTGGTTATAACCTTATCAATTAAAAAAAGTATTTTAGTTTCTGTCAGGAACCGTAAATTTCCAGAAAAATCCCAAATAGCAGTTACTTATGTCACAGGGAATAAACTTTAACCAGCTCATATAGAACTAATTACAATTCCAAGATGAAACGGTGTAATTGGGAAGTGTGGCATTAAAATCCTTTTAAAGAATTTGAAATGAAAAAGAACTCTGTGTTAATTAAAGATTTCAATAAATCAAAAAGTAATAAATTACCCGGAATAATTAAAGGAAAACTGAAGATTTGGCTGATAGGAATGCTCTAAATGCCCATAAAATGGAGAAGGATTTAACAGAACTGACAACAAATTAAACACTATCGTGAAACAGAATTTTATAGATCATTTGGAATATTGATCTTCCTGAATTTATATTTGTACAATACACAATTTAGTTTTGTTGCATATAAATATTTATTTGTTTCTACGATACAAACTATTTTATTTTGTTATGTAAATTAAGAAATCATTTCAAGAATAAACTTTTATTACGTATATTATTCTTGTATTTTCCTCTATTGAATTAAACTTTAAAATTCTAACTGAATTGAAATTCGACTTTGCTATTTGTGTTATTTTCAATACTTTGATAAAATATTGTATGAAGTTCTTTTAACAAGAGCATTTTATGCAAATTTCTTTCTATGCTGTAATTTGAAAAAAAATTTAGACGTATTAATTCCCTGTCGTCCCTCTGTCTGTCCTTTCTTAATCGTGAGAGCTGAGTTAGATAGATGAAAGACAAGACAAGATGTGAAAACCGTAGGGGCAGGAGGTCCCGAGTAGTGGTATATATAAACTTCTGCTTTCAGCAAGAAGTCATGTTATTTCAATTCGAATATTTCTTATGAAAAATGTTAGATAGATTACCGGCATGACTCTATTGTTAAAGGATGTACAAGGGCCACCAACCAGTACTAATTTGAAGTGGAGAGCATATATTTTAAATTAAATAAATTGAAAATGCGATTAAAAACCAATAATTACCACATTTTAACTTGATTGATCCATAATGTAGTTTTTTTGTTACATATAATAAATATTTTCTACACATTTTTTTTTCAAAAAAATAAAGTTAATGTAAATAATAATAAAATAAAATTAATATATACAAATTCTATATATACAAATTCTATATTATCTGTGCAAGATTTTTTCAATAGCATTGAATGCATTTCAAGCGTGTTTAATTACTACGAATGATTGATTTTTGATTGAGTATGCTTCATTAAAAAAATTCGAATTTAATTCTCGATCGGAGTGGATTTTTTTATTACTTTCTCTTAAATGTTCTCAGAAGTCTTTGAATGAAAAATGTATTCCATAATAATAAAATCTCAGAGGAAAAATTTATTTGTTTACAATCCAAATACTTTCATCATATTCATGATGAATCCATAAATGATTGAAAATTGGATTTTTCTTTTTCAGAGTATTCATAATCCGTCGAACTTTACACAATTGATCGGTGTTTTTACATATTTTTATTTTCCCCGACTGTTATATGTAAAAGAGGAAAAGTATGGAGATCGGTCAAAAAATGATCCCCGAAGATTCTTACATTTTTGGACTCGTGGAACCTTGAAACGCCGAGAAATGGGGGAAAAATTCGGGGGTAATTTCTGTATGTATGGATATTAGTGTGTGTATGTGTTTGGGTCACGATTTTTTCACTCTGTTTGAATCTTAATAACTCTCGTGCTTTTTGTCGAAAATTTCCGAAATTTTTCGGGGAGGTTTGTTTATTAGAAGGATTGATGCTGTTAAATTTTAGTTATTACAGGTCGAGGGGGTGGGGAGATAAAGGGGTCGTGTGTATCTCCAGTAGGGTCGGACTTAATGATGATTTTACTGATTATTAGCATTTACAATTGCTTATAAACTCATTTCTACTCTTAAAAATTAAGCTTTTTGTCATTTTATAATAGTTAAAATAAAAGAAGTTTTAAAAATAAAATATGATAACAGATGTCGCAACCAATTGTTGCCGAGAAAGTTAAGCAACTCGTTGCTGGATTTGTTAAAATGATTACATACAAACAACCTTTTGATCGGAAATAAAAAATGTGTACTTATAATCTTTTGATACACTTAGAAATACAAAGGAATTATAAAATAAAATAAATTTTGGTTTATTTGTCTTTGTATTGATAGAATATAGCATAGGGAAACTATTATCATTATAGTTTCCCTATATGTATCATATCTGATGTGTGGGGTCGAACTTAATAAAAATTTTACCTATTATTGACATTTGCAATTTTTTAGAAACTCATTTCTATCGTTAAAATTTAGCCTTTTGCCTTTTAATAATAACCTGATTGATAATATAAAAATTATTTTATAATAATATCTCATAACAAATGGTGGCACACACAATTTTAACTTTATGCTAATGTGGCTTGTTAGTAGGCTACTGTTAGTAACTTAAATGTATTTTTAAATAGAAAAATTTCTCATAGTTCAACAAAATTACTCCTTTTAAGCTTTTTATTATTTAAATTTTATAACGTAGTGTAATTAATTAGAAGTTATAAGATTTTCTGGTCCCTTAAACTGCTATTCGAATGTCCGAGTCGAGCAAGAGCCCTTGCCAGCTCTTTTTAGTTGTTAATTTATTAACTTATTAATATTATATGATGATAATAATAATTGTAAATTATATCATTTACGTAATTGAAGCTGTAAATTTTAATGTAAACATAATAGTAAGCAATAATTATACCCAAGCCATGTTTATAGTCGTAATAACGATGCATTATAGTTTTCCATGACTTGAAAACGTTAGATTGCAACTCAAATGTTACAAGATTACATAATGAGGTTGAAATTACAAGAATCTCAGAGAAGATAAGTTATAATTTTCTGTGTTTTTATATATACCAGATACTAATATTACAATTACTATGGGACTAACCTATAATCATAAAAACCGCAGCTCATCTCGCATTATTTTCAGGCTAATTTTTTGGTGATATTTTATTAACAAAACACTTATTTTCTATAATGTTTTCTCAGCTCAACACATCTATACCATATACCGCCAGGAACTATTTGCAGAGGTTCTGGCACATAAGTGTTTGAAGTATCTAGAAGCAAGAGTTCCTAACCTTTCTCGTGCATCGATCCCTTCAATATTATGTTATATATTATACAATATTATATACTGTTAAATCTGTGTACAGAGGTTATCGATACAACAATAAATCTCTTCGTAACGACAAGAAATATAGTCTCCTTCACACTTCGTATTAGCTTAACTTCACCCGAAATTATATACAAAAAACACTGGAATTTTTTTGTCAATTAAAAAACAGTTTTTCAACTTTTCTTTTGACATTGCTTCTGAAGTTTTACTTACGATTCACCTTTTCAACAGACAACTTCATTTTCAGACGCCCCGCCGTGCCTATTTCTAAAAATCATACTTTTTAAAATAATTCTCAATAACCTCTTCAGAAACTTAATCCCGTGCCATTGCCAAAAGATGTAGTGAGTCAAGTAGAAAAATTATTTTATCAATAGAAGTCATATTACTTTATTTTAAGTATAATCTAGTTTTAAAATTCTTGCACACATTTCTACATGCCTTTAAATTAGATATTATTCTTTGGTGGCATGGCTAAACAAATGACGATGTACGTGCAGGAAGGAATATTACTTTAATGTTTTCTAATACATTTTCTTTTTATTTTCAGTTTAAAAAAATACAATTTTGACGACTCTGTAATGATTTGAATCGATGGAATGTGGCAACTCAACACGTGGAATGTCTTCCAGGAGGTCTTTCTATGGTAAACTGGCCACAATTTTGGTGTTAGACACAGGAATGAATCCCAGTAAACTCATGTTTGGGTGCGAACCCTGTCTAACTACTAGTGTTTAGTAGTTTTATCCACTTGGCCAATGGTGAGCCACTATAATGTAAGGTCGCATTAAAAAATATAATGCTTATTCAGTGCCATTACTATAAAAAAATTTCAGTTATTATTAAATCGAATTGAATTAAAATTGACTTTTTAACTGGAACTTTTCCAATCTCATCAGCAACAGACTGATGTGCCAATTTTTTCAATATCAAATATACTGTAAGGGATTTATCATATTATTTTAATATTTCTTTCATTGATTATTGAATTCGTGATTTGATTAACAGCATAATTTAATTCTGTTTATGATTTAATATAAATATGGATTTTATTTAAATCTGTTTAGGCGTAACAACGCACTTGCACCAGTTTTAAAACAAAGGGAAGTTAGCTCTATGAAAAATTCTAAAATCGAGTATTTAGTATATTCGAAATAATATTTTTATTATATTTAAGTACGAAAAATAATGTAATATAGACTTTTATTTACTCACATAAACTTTAAACTTAGCAATAGAGATTTTGTGATTCACCAGTCATAATATCTATTATTGGCTTACAGTGAGAGAGAGATGAGGAACTTGATGGGAGGAACACGGAATTTTCTGTAAACCAGAGAAAGTAGATCAATGAAATTCGATTCAGTTCCTAGAATTGAATGGAAAAAAATTTAATGCAGCTTATTTTCTCGGCAAGAATGTTAAATTTCGAATTAATTTTACTTTGTTAGTTGACACATTATTCTTGTGTAATTGAATTAAAATATTTGTGATTCTAATTAACTAATTGCTTAAAATAAAGACACTAAATAGAAAGAAATTATTATATTCAATGTTTATTAAACACCGAATCACATTTCCTTGGTTTCCTTTTCAGGTATTTAAGGAAATACACGTTCTGCAATTCTCCTCTTTCCTATTAATTCCATCAAGAATAGAATCGCTAGTAGAATTCTAATTTTGTGATGTAAAACTAAAGGAAGTAAAACCAATGTTATTATGGTTTACAACTAATTATAATTGTGTATAAGTTTGTACATACTGTACTAATTGTCTATTTCTAAATTCTACTTAAACATTTAGTTCGGAATAATATAAATTAATTAAAGTATATTATGTAAACGAAACTAAGAATAAATTACTTAACATTTCTATTAATTTTATTTCGAGAAAAGAATAATAAATTAAACATAATTGAGATGATTTAATTGACTTTCGTTCATTACACTAAAATAGCTTTGAAGTTAAATTCATTTACTTATTTATTAATACAGAAGTTTGTCGGTAAGATAATAATTGTCACCTGAATATAACGAATAATAAAGGAATCGCATTAAAATACAGTATATAATAAAATTACAATTAAAGTATATATAAAAATGCAAAATACAATAAAACGAGCAAAAATTATTGTGACAACGTCACAATGCTGGGCTGCAATTTTAAATCATATTTTTAATTTATTTAATTTTAAAATATACCTTGTATGCTCTCGATTTTAGTAGTGTCTTGCCCCTATACATTATGCTGTTCCTGATAACAACAGAGTCGTACTAATCATCTAGTTTTTGGAAAAAAATTTGAATTGAAATCAGATACCTTCGCTTTAGATTATAAGTTCGTATATATGTATATATTTAATTGAGACTTCCTGTCCCTCAGATTTATAAGTATGATCTCGACTTTCATCTACCTAATTCCATTCTCGAGATTAGGGAAGGACAGACAGAGACGGATGCAAGTGGAAATTCATAATTACAGTTTGAAAATTGTAGCCCAAATACATACAAAAATGCAAAGAAATATACAAAAATGAAGTTTAAAATATATACAAAAATACAATTAAAATGGGGTATATACAAAGATACAAAACAACAATAACAAATATATAAAATATTAATTCAATAGAATAAGAAATAATAAATTAAGTAGTAAAATTATTTTTTACATATAAATTTAATTAAATATTGAAATTTATAATTTAAAAATATATTTCTCATAGTTTTATATGAAATCATTTAAGTTATTTATATGGAATTCCTTAACGAGTGATTTAATGATCCTTGTTAAAGTGGCAAGGCTATAAAACATTATAAAGTATGCTCTTTTAGTTGAGTCATGAAAAATTACACGTAGATATTTTATTGATTTTTTAAAGTGTAACCATTATTACTTTTCCTATTTCCACGATGATGAAGATAAAGCGAATATTCCAACGATTATATCCTCTTACATTTTAAAGTAAATATCACTTAATAATATATTACAAACTTAATATAAACAATTATTCAAAATTTGAGAGTAAGATAAATATAAAATTATTAAATAAATAATGTATTCGAATTGATATTATCATTTATATTCAATAAACGAATATAAAGTAAAAATAATTTATTAAGTGTTATTCAGTGTTTAAAGTCAATTTTCCGAAGTTTTCAATGTGAAAGGAACTTCGTAAAATTCTATCATTTATCATTGTTAATTTTTCTGTTTATTCTTTATAATTTCGGAAAAGTCTTTGATAAATTATCCCCTTTCTTTGCTAAATTTCTACTTTAAAAAATCATCAATGAATACATTACAGTAAATGCATTCTTTGTCTGCCCAGCATTAAGAATTACAAAGTAAAGTGGAGAGATCCTTTGAATAGATTTACGAGAGTTAGAAATTAAAAGTATTTTCTAGTTTTGGATATTAAGTATATTTTTCCTATTAAAGTGGATAAATATATAAGCACTTTATAAATTGAAAAAACTTGTCGTATTGTAAACAACATAAATATGGTATTAGTTTCTATAGTGTCAGATGAATATAGAACGATTTAATAAATAAATAAATATATATATATAACTTGAATTTTAGCGAAAATAAAGACATTTTTAAGCCTCGAATGTCTAAATTTCTGGCTAAATTTGAAATTTCCCTTCCATTTTAAACCTAACTGTTACAGAAATTCCTGGAATATTTGTTTAACAGTAAATTGTAGGTAAATTTTTTAAATTAAATTCGATTTTATATACATATTTTACCATATTAATTCGCAATTGTATGATTAAAAAACATATAGGGATGGATCAATAAATAACTAGCGAAACTAACAGCGTGGCTAGTTATTTATTGATTCAACCCTTATTTTAATATTTTAATGGATATAAAAATAGATAAATATTTTTAAATTTAAAGAAAAAATTTATTTTAGTTAGAGTTTAAGTTATTATTAAACCGAAGTGAGCATTCGATTTCAAATAAAAGCTGATTCAACAGTCGATGTTTATAAAAAGAAGAAAAAAAAAACAGGAAGTTAGACGGCGTCAGAACATGATTTGTTTGAAGAAAAGACATTAAAAAATACAAGAACTAGAGATTTAACGATTGAATCGATAAAAAGATTGCAAAGTTAAAAAAAAAATTTGATTGAATTTTTCTAAGTCTGGGTTTTATTTCTTGAATCAATGAAGTTATCATCACTTAAATAGTGACAATGTGTCAAGTTTATCAAAACAAGACAATAGAAAGATTCCGTCGTACGTCATCGATTCTGTATAACAGCCAAATTTTGATATACTTTATGAATAGACATCGATCAAAAATATCCATCAATTTACCATAAATATCGTGCATTAAATAAATTTTAAATTAATAAAAATTTTTTTATTTTATTAAAATATACCTTTATCCACCATTGTTTTAATTAATTTTACTATATACAAAGCTTGTTTGTTTGTTAACATATGGCAGCGTAACACCTGGGGTTGCCACCTGGGAGGACTTTCTGTAATAAACTGGATCCTATTTAAGTGCTACAAACGTAAAAACCAAAAAAACTCCACGTGGCCAGGTATAAACTTCAAAAAACAGGTTTTTTTTTAGCTAAAAAAAACCTGTTTTTGAAGTTTTATATGGAATTCCTTAACGAGTGATTTAATGATCCTTGTTAAAGTGGCAAGGCTATAAAACATTATAAAGTATGCTCTTTTAGTTGAGTCATGAAAAATTACACGTAGATATTTTATTGATTTTTTAAAGTGTAACCATTATTACTTTTCCTATTTCCACGATGATGAAGATAAAGCGAATATTCCAACGATTATATCCTCTTACATTTTAAAGTAAATATCACTTAATAATATATTACAAACTTAATATAAACAATTATTCAAAATTTGAGAGTAAGATAAATATAAAATTACCTGTTTAAATATAAAAACCTGTAAAATATTACCTGTTAAATATAAAAAAAACCTGTTTTTTGAAGATGTTTAGTGACGTTTTTCTTTATTTTTTTCTTACTAACAGGGCTTTTTTCGATTATACCAATTATGAATTCGGTTATGCCGACAAAGGGGATAGCCAAACACGAGACAGACCACTCCCCCGAAAAATTCTTGGGGTTTTTCATCTCCCAGATTCGATCCCGGCTTCCCCAGAACGATAGAATGACACCTTAATTGTCTCAATCGTTTGACACGATACTTATTGTTTGTTACTAGAGACAATAAGCGTGTTACACTTTTATACAGCGTTAAATGTAACTTAACAAGGTAATAATTGCTTGAATATAATAAAGAGTTTGAAATAGAACACGATCCAGTTACAATATATTAAATTACTAACTAAGGTAATATTCAAAGTAGGATAATCGAATAATCGAACTAATTAATCTCATCATTAAGCAAGTTATAAAGTTCGAAATCGGAATTAATTATTTGGGTTTAGTTGAAATTTAGTTATATTTTGAATTTTTCATGTAAAAAAATTATTTAGATTATTACAATTCTTTCCAATGACTAAAATACACATGTCTCAATTAATTAAAATGATTTAAATATTTGATACAATTACAATTTAATTTAAATAAATGAATAAGAAGCAAAAATTATTGTAACATCGTCACAACGCCGGGCTGCACATTTTAATCATATTTTTAACTTATTTACAATACTGTAAATGCTCTGGATCTCAAATCAGTAACGTCTTGCCCCCTGCATATCATACTTTTCCTGAGACAACAGTGTCATTTATGTATCATAACTCCCTTCTTGGGAAAACTTTTAAATTGAAAAGACGCGACAAATATATAGTTAATCTGGGTTTCCTGTTCTAACGGTTTCCATATCCGGTCTTGATTTTTATTTAAATTAAGGAAGGACAGACTGATACCAGTAGAACCATCTTTTAAATTACAGCCGAATAATTATACACTTAATGAAGAGTGATGCAACTAGTAATTGTTAGATTTTGTTACTAATAACATTTAATAAGAAAATAATTGTGAAAAATAATAGTAAAAGCATTTAACATTGTCCTGTAACTTACATTTCTTAATAATAGTCTTTGATGGACCCAATTTTGCTTATCTTAATGGAATAGTTTTTCTTTTATATTTCACTCTATTTTCTTGTAAATACTTTTCTCTTCTTTCAGTAAATTTTTGGCACTTGCTGTATTTTTGTTGCAAAAAAAGACATTTGTAGACAGTTATAAAGATAAAACCGACAACACAATTTTTCTCTTTTCTTTACAACTTTTAGAAAATCATATTCATTTTTCTTACAGATTCCTAAAATCATGTAACAATTAAATTTACTTTTATAGCATATTACCTTAAAATTTTAAAATATAAAATATACAAAATTTTGTGTTATAATTCTAATTTAAAGAATGTTTCTGAATCTCTATTAAACTTCTAAAGTTACATTTACATATTCAGTAATGCCATTGCATATTCACATAAGTGTTTAAGTTATGTAAATATTTTAAAATATTTTCTTTATAGAAATTCACAACGACTACCATGTTTTCAACTAGAAAATGTTCTCTTTTTAAGTGCATTCTTTTCTGTTACTTACTTTTTTAACCTTACCATAAATTAAAGAAAGTAAATAATAAATGTGCGTTAAAATATATATTTTTATTGTAATTCCATATTTTCTTTAGTTTCGAGTCATAAATCGACGTAATAAATCAGCTCCTTTGTATTCGAAGAAAGATTTATTCATACATAAACATGACATTTGATGAATTGTTTTATGCGAAAGTGTTGAATAAGTCGACTCATTTCATTCATACGAAACATTACCCGCAGCTTATTGCTGAAATTCTTTCAGAATGATTCAAGAAAACTTGACAATTTGGTCAATATTTAATATTGAAAACAATAATTTCAACTTTCGAGACAAATCATTCGTATTTTTTATATCAAAACTCACTTTATTTTTTCAGCTTCATTCATGTTCCCTCTGTCTTTATAAGTTTACATAGTGGACATTCATGTTAGTACTAGTGTATAATATTCCAAATCTGTGTTATATCTACAAAAATTAATGTAATTGCTATGAAGAATTTTAAAAAATTAATAAAATATTGACTTTAGAAATTGAAATTTTAGATAACTTATGTACAAAACTTAAAATAAAAATTTTAAACTCGTATTCTTTGANTTAAATACAACAATAAAGACCTACTGAATTAAATAAATAAATAATTATTATTTAATACTTAATTACAATAAACAATTTAGAATTCACATGATAATTATTTTACAAGATCAATACTTTGTTACTGTTTTTTTTCTTTTTTTAATATAATGACCAGTAATTATGTAATGGAATTTTTACACAAATATTTAATTTTTAATTCTCTAAACATAAACATTACGTAAGAATATGCGAAATTAATTTTAAGTGTAGTAATTATAATAACCTTAATATTCATATCTTAGTGTTTACGGATCCTACGACTTAAACTTATATTACTTCTCATTCTATCTTCAGTGCAGATGAATAATTTAAAGTATATATCAAACAAATAAGCAAATTTTAATAAGTTATAATTGAGAAATTTGTATTATTACTTCTGTATTATTAATATTTCAACAATTAATAAAAGTAGTGACTTTTCCTAGGATAAAACATACTTCTATTTATTGTAATTGACTCTCTTGAATATAATAAACCGTTCAGTTTAGAAATAGTTTTAATGGTAATTTATCCATCTATGATATTACAGTAAAACGTATGAAGAACAGACACTGATAGAAACATAGAAAATAGCTGTTGTTTGGGTGACTATTGTATTTTCTATGCAATTTTGCTTAAAATATAGTTTTTAAAATGGCCACTGTTTAGATGTTCGGCTATCCCAAATTCTTATTTAATTCTTCGATCATTACGAACTGTAACGGTTGAAACTTGAATCATTATGTTTTTATTTCGTTTTATATTATTTTAGTAGTTATAAGCTATCTCAAGATATATCTTGTCTTATAATAGGATATGGGTTATAGTGGTTGACCTCAAATATATATCAGAGATAGGGAAATCCATTAAGATAACAGAAATATCAAAATGTTCATAAAGAAGAGACGATAAGATGCTGTAGTCATAAGTAATTTACGCTATCGTAAAGTGTCTTATGTTCGAGTAAATCTAGTGAAAGAAAATGATATCATACTTAGGTTTAATCTGTTGAATCTGAGTCTGTACTGAAGACTTAATTTACAAATTTATCATTTCGTTGAAATTTGCATTAGGCGAAATATTGCTCTTAATTAAAACTTCCTTCCTGATACGTTAGGTCTTTCATTAGTATTGATTATAGCACTTTCAGAACATTTTCGTGCACATTTAAATTCTACATACATTGCCGGTTGCAAGTTAAACAATTATGTTTCATTCAAAATAATATATATATATCAATATACTTAATTAGTGTCACGTATATTAATATATGAAGACATATCTTAAGTATGGAATTTTCAATAAATCTATATGAAAAAAAGCTGGCAACATTGTATTTTTTATTTATTTTCATCCCTAATAATTGCACTATTACTGTTATAAATCTTCAGATTGGTTCGGGATATATTAAGGGGATGGAGACCATATCTTTCGAACCAGTAGTTCAATTTTACTAAAAATTTCTAGAAATATTGTCCCTAATACACAAATCTTAAAGTATTTCTTCTATAATATAGTAGATGTTTTCTTGAAACACACCGCGTTATGAAACTTTACTCAAAAAATAAGAAGATTTACGAAAAAAATAAAGTTTGGTGAACAGTTCCTAAACTCTTTACTATTTTCAGTTACTTAACAATACTTAAAGGATTCCTTTATCTTTGATTGCTTGAATTCCTGAAACCAGAAAGCGTACACATTTTTAGGACGCTGTATTAAGTACTTTTATTAAAAAACATTACATAAAATTTTGGATGGACAGCACGATAGACTGGGGTAAGAGATGATACATGTTTTGTGTTTTTACTCATCACATTTTAGAGATTTTCCGAAATGTACGTGTTCTGAAAACTCTCACGGGGAGGGACGAAATGTCACGTTTTTCTTAGTTTAGTGACGTTCGTGTGTTGATAATGGAATTATTTAGCGATAACGTTTTACGTTTTTTAAGCTGTAATGTTAGCTTAAAAATTGATAAAAGAACATGGAAATGAAAGTAAAGTCAGTGGCACGATATCTTTTGGACAAAAAGGCCAATTATCTGGGAACACTTGTTGGTGGGGCCTCAGGCAATTGCCGTTTTTGCCTACAGGATAACGCACCAAAACATTTTTCATATTTTCTTATAAAAGGAAATATTTCCCCCGAAGAAAAATGAAGTTAGTAGCACTGTACACGAGGCCCTTAATTCAAATTTTCCTGGGCCCCAAGAAGATCTAACATATCACTGACAAGAGTATAATAATGCTAAAGAATATCAAGTACTAAAAGAAACACTAGAAATTTGAAGAAAACTAATTTAAATTAATTTTTAAAAAATAACCCAAAATTTTTATTCCTTTCTGGTATTCGAATTTAAAAAAAAAACACCGTATAAATTATGTTTAACAACTCTAAATATTATTTTCAAATTTAATAATTTAAAATTACTTTCCTTTGATTATTATTAACTTATATATTGATTATTTCGCACACTCCTCCGTAATATAGTAGAAACGATGAGGAAAGTGACAATATTACAATTTGCCATTTGCTTTATTGACAACAAAATAATCAAATGCAGTTCATTTAAAGTTTATTTACTTAAGTAAGTAATCAAATATAAACAGGAAGAATTTTAAGATGACAGATAACACATCTAAATGATAAAGCAGATGACAGCGCTATTCAGCGACGAACACGAGTATGATTGATAAGGCATTATAAAGCAGTTGGTGGCACACACAATTTTAACTTTATGCTAATGTNCTTACTTATTGATTATTTCGCACACTCCTCCGTAATATAGTAGAAACGATGAGGAAAGTGACAATATTACAATTTGCCATTTGCTTTATTGACAACAAAATAATCAAATGCAGTTCATTTAAAGTTTATTTACTTAAGTAAGTAATCAAATATAAACAGGAAGAATTTTAAGATGACAGATAACACATCTAAATGATAAAGCAGATGACAGCGCTATTCAGCGACGAACACGAGTATGATTGATAAGGCATTATAAAGCAGTTCGCATTATTAAACGTCAAATTTAATAAAGACGGAAAATTTATAAAATTATCTTAACTACATTATTATATTTAATAATAAAATAGCTATAATTTAAATAATAATTTTAGAAATAAATTTTTTTGCTTTAAATTCTTTGCATTACTTTTATTATTTAACCTAATTTTTAGTTAAAATTATTTGTAATAATATAATATTTACATTATTTTTGAAGATATTTTGTTGTTTTTTTTAATAGTCTTATTTATCTATTTTTGCATTTTTTAAATATTTATTATATAGGCCTAATAATACATTTTTAATATTTTAAATAAATTAATTAAACTTAAACATAAATGAGTATTATATCTGATGCCATGTAAGTATATCCGAAATTAAACAATACACGGCAAAAATTCATAATTTATTTACATAATAATAATAATAATAATAATAATAATATAATATAATTTACAAAATTCTCTTATAAGCTCTGATATAAATAAACTGCGTTAATGTTTCTCTACGTGACAATTATTATGAAATTGTTAATAAAATTTTTTCAAAGTTGCTTGTGTTAAGTTTTTAACGAGGAAACTTTACAAGTATATATATATTATTTTAAGTAAAATTGCCTCCTATTCTTTTAAATCTTATTAACTACACAAGAAATGGTAATTATCGAGAATCAGAAAAAACACTTTTGGTTCACTTTTCAATTAAAAATAAACGTCTTTTTTCCCCTCCAAATTAATTATATTAGCTATACACCATGTAAATTTTAATAAAACTACATTTTTTATAGTTTCATGACCATAGAATACTTGTTAATTACTTAGTATCTTTCGAAAGGTAACTAATTATAGCTATTAGTAAATAATGAAAAAAAAGGGGAATTAAATTATTTAGTTAAAACCATTCTTTTGGGTAATATTTATTTATTTTTATTTTACATTTATTTAAACACTAGGATTTTAAAAATTAATATAAAAATATTTTATTTTTATTCAACCGTATAAATATTATTTTGTCAAACAATTGGAATTTTTTCTTTTTTTAGAAAAAAAAAAACGTGTGTCTACAATATCATCCCAAAAGATATTTTTTTATTCTCTTTTTTCACTATTTCTTGTTTTCTCTCAGTGTTTTCATCACTGCTGAATCTATGGTTATCGCTTGTCGATTTTCAGATACAAGATTTTTTTAAAAGATGATTTGTAGATAGCATAAAATCAATAGGTTGCCTGTTCTGTTGTACTGCTTTTGAGTGTTGTGTGTACTATGTGTGTACTACACATTACAACATTTAGTATTTTGTTCAGGCGATGCTCTTGACGTATAAAACATTGGCATGGATATAGTATATATTTAAAGTAGTACAGTAGAACCTCGATTATCCGCCCCCGATCAACCGACCCCTCGGTTAACCGACCGTCCTAGTCGGCAAATTTCAAATGTCCGCTAGTGATGTGGCGCTACAATATTTGGCTATGTCTTGGCTACTTTAATATTATTTTTACGTGTTTTAGCTGGCAACACTCATTCGACCATGAAAGGGAGCCAGTATTTAAACGAAGCTTAATTTTCTAATTTTTAACGATACAATAGCGACGATTATTATTTTTAAAAATTTTTGTTAGGCTTAACATCGATGAAAATTCAACGCAAAATAGGTTAATAGCGATATACTAATATACTAATATACTAATTACATGGGATATAATAATATACTACACTAATAATGGATTTTTTCATACTTTTCGGTTATCCGACTTTTCAATTATCCGACCAACCCCAGTCCCCAATTAGGGCGGATAATCGAGGTTCTACTGTATTTATAATAGAACTAGATACTACAGAAATAGTTAATACAAATACAACAATTTATTCACTAAACCAGTGATTCCTAAAGAGGTAGTTATGCTACTAGTAATTTCACTAAGGTAATAAATCCTCTAGGTAATATGTAGTAATTCCATTAGATATGTAGGTAGGTAGTACTCACAAAAGGTAGTAATTCCACTAGGTAGTGATTCCTAAAGAAGGGTATAGCTGTCTTTAAAAATCATTAAGCCCTTAAGGGAGCGCCGCTGAGAGCGCAAAGACTTAACAGGGCGCTGGAAGGCAAGGGTGTTGTAAGATATAGGAAATAAAAATTAATTTTGAAACAAACAAAGAAAAATATAAAAAATATTCTAAATATATTAATATAAAAGCTTAAAAATTATTAAAGTGTTTGTATATAGCAAGCGATTACTTAATGTGTATTAATGTAATTGTAAAAAGCATTTTATTGTAACTTAAATTATTGCTTTGTATGGATTTTTAAGCGTAAATCTGTACATAAATTGGCTTTCAAACTATAATTTTTCTTTTTCTTTTTCAGAATAAAAACAATAAAACGGTATTTTCATCCACGAAAAGTTAAATTTATGCAGAAGGTCATTAGTTCAAAGCCAATTTTCTTTATTTTAAAACTGTATAAATTGGATAGAATTGGGTAATCTAGTAAATATGTATTATTTAAAATTAGGTTTTAGGAACTATCGTTTCAGGAGGAAATCTTTAAAGATACTGTTTTGTAGGAAAAGTCGGGCATTTTACAAAGTAGGTCATTTGTGATGGAGTGGTGTTCAGTTAGAAAGAATGGAGAAAATCCGACGAAGGAGTAGCATTTTTAGAAGATATAAGCCACTCGAGTGGGTTGAATAATACTAAAAATAGTATCTACCTCGTTTTAAACAGGATGAAAATATTCGAAATTAAGGAGAATTATTGGAAACTAAGTAGCTTAATAGAAACTAGATCTATTACAGACAATTTTATGAGTCAAAGTCCGATGATTTCACAAGCCAAAAATACTTAGAATTCAGTGTTGTTAAAAGTAATTTTATGCTTAAACACGACTTTAAACGAATATTGAATGTATTAAAACTTTTTAAAAAGTTGCAAATAAAAACTTTAAAAAATGTTATTTTATAGAAAAAAGTTTATTTTGTTATTTATTAAAACATAGAGCAATCATTGAAAAAATTCAACTAACAATAATTGCTTTCATCTAGCCCATACAAAACAGCAATTGTTTTTAGAGTAGACAAGGTTACAGATTGCATATTCCTCTTATCTTGTTTAATTTATTACACTAAACTATTTAAAAAGTTTATTTTTATTATCAAGAAACTGTAATTAGGGTAATTAATTGTAAATACATCTTCGAGTTTTAATGTATTATCATCGAAACAACTATAATCGTCAATATTAGAAAAAAATGCACTATAATTAACTGTAAGCACGATTAATGTAATAGTAATAATTGTGTATGATGGCCGGATAATCGAGAGGTTAAGATGGCATCCAACCTATTAGGGATTGAATCCGAATAGGTCGAAAACTTGAAGAATTTTTTGGGAGTGGTCCACCTAGATATGTCGAGAAATTGTCTAGGGGCAAAGCTTAGAAGAAATAATTACATTATTTAATTTTTGGAGTTTTTTCACACGTAGATTATAGAATAAATATAAGGTTACATATCTCAATCACTTTTAAGGTTATAATTTGTGGAGTTTTTACATGATACCAGAGGAGGACCCTTCGCTTACAACCCGCTTACAACGTTGTGAACCTGGTCGAACCTATAATGGGATCACTAAACATAGGCCTGTTAGTGCCACAGAGCGGAAAGTCTTTAAAAAAGTAATAATCGTAACAGTATTGTTGACGTTAGAACTAAGAAATATCTACAATTATATAAATTCGACGAGAAATCTTTCGGAAAAAACACTCGAAAAGAATTGTAGAGATGAATTTGCATCACTTGTTCTAAGGCTAAAAACTCTCATCAAATCGGATTTATTAGAACTGATCAATGGATGTTCCGTAACAAGTATTCATCAAAAGAAGTCTTCAATTTCGATACTCCTTTAGTTTATCATACTTCACAAGGATTTTTCGATAAGAAGTATCCATCAACTGAAATAAATCCTTTTCAATGGGATCCCTATTAAAAAAAATAACAGATCAAAGAATGCTTCAAAGGAATTCCACATAATAATTAATTAGACTTCCTCTGGTATTATTTTCTCCTCAATAAATGATTGCAAATGTGTCAATAGATTATCCAGCCTTGGGGAATATGTCCCATGGGTCAAGGAAGCTGTGTATTTAATAGAAATTTATTGACTGTGCATTTAACAAGATCCTTGATATGAACGGAAAGAAAATAAATAGGGTAGCTCCTGACCTTGAATGCTTATATATATTTTATATATATGGAATTTCCTATATATCACGTAATTCCGAATTTGATTGATAGANTGAACAGAGTTATACAGATGACCGACACGATTCTGTTGCTATCGGGAAAAGTATGATTTACAGGGGCAAGACATTACTAATTTGAGTGGAGAGCACATATTTTAAGTTAAATAAATTAAAAATATAGGCATTATGACGTTGTCACAATAATTTTTGTTCGTAAAATTTGTATATAATTTTGGATTTTCTTCATAAAAAAAACCTAAATTTTTAATTTTTAGAGATATTAATTTAAGAAATTAGCCAACCAGAAATCGATAAAAAACCGAATAATTAAAGAATTTCGGTTATTTAATCTCAAACATATAGTAATATAAACAAATATTTCGTAATATTTCTTAATTATTAATATTTATAATTAAGTTTTGCATAGGCCTATATTAAAAAATTCATAAGTAAATAATTATGTTGTTTACAACCAGAAAATTAACAAAAGATAATTTATTTGCTTAAAATACTAATTAATTTTAATTATTAACTATTAATTATGAGTTAAATTGTATATTAATAATGCACTTTATATTATATAACGGTAAAAATTATATGAAATTAAATATATATTTAATTATTCTTTATTTTCTTCAAACTTTAGATTGAGAGTAACACTTATAAATCGATAATATATAAAGATTTGTTCTAAAATATTCCAAATATAATTCAATAAATCAATATTTAATTATAATTTTTGATATTTCAACCAATATCTATTTCATTTTAATTTAAAATATTTTAAAGGTAGATTTTTTTTGTATTTTTTTGCTTATTTAGTGAGTTTTAAGTGTATTATTTTGATGATAAAATCAGCTTGAAAAGCGATTTGTTTACAGAAAAAACTGGGTCAATGTTTATTTTGTCGGCTATTTCATAACTGAATTCTTATTTTAACAAACTGAAACAGCATCTGAGATTAAAAATGTTGGATTTATTGTTGAAATTTTTTCATGTTTATTTTTTCTGTCAACTGTTGTAATACGGGTTCGTGCCTCAACAATGGCCAGGCCACGTGGAGTTTACAGGGATTTCTTCACGTGTCTAATTACCTAAATAGATATACCTAAAATAGCTAAATAGAGACCAGTTATAGACAGAAAGTTCTTACGAAAGTCATCACCCCTTTTCCACGTGTTGCTTTACAAAAATTAAAACTTTTTAATATAATTATAAACAGAGAAAAACATTAATTTATTAATTTTAATTTTTAACTTTAGGCAGAATTAATTAACAACTATAATTTGTACCGTTAGAAAAATATACTTAAAGGCTCTTAAGTGCTGTAAATTAACATTAAAATTATTGGGCGGCAATTTGAAAAAATTATAGACCTATAAAAACCTAATGTCTGTCTATATGTCTGTCCTTCCTTACTCTTGAGAATGGTATTAGGTAGATAAAATTCGAGAGCAGATATGGAAAGCATAGGTTTAGGAGTGCTCGATTAAGTATACATGGACTTCCGGTCTAAATTGAACGTCACGTGATTTCAATTGAAAATTTTCCCTGAACAGAGTTATACAGATGACCGACACGATTCTGTTGCTATCGGGAAAAGTATGATTTACAGGGGCAAGACATTACTAATTTGAGTGGAGAGCACATATTTTAAGTTAAATAAATTAAAAATATAGGCATTATGACGTTGTCACAATAATTTTTGTTCGTAAAATTTGTATATAATTTTGGATTTTCTTCATAAAAAAAACCTAAATTTTTAATTTTTAGAGATATTAATTTAAGAAATTAGCCAACCAGAAATCGATAAAAAACCGAATAATTAAAGAATTTCGGTTATTTAATCTCAAACATATAGTAATATAAACAAATATTTCGTAATATTTCTTAATTATTAATATTTATAATTAAGTTTTGCATAGGCCTATATTAAAAAATTCATAAGTAAATAATTATGTTGTTTACAACCAGAAAATTAACAAAAGATAATTTATTTGCTTAAAATACTAATTAATTTTAATTATTAACTATTAATTATGAGTTAAATTGTATATTAATAATGCACTTTATATTATATAACGGTAAAAATTATATGAAATTAAATATATATTTAATTATTCTTTATTTTCTTCAAACTTTAGATTGAGAGTAACACTTATAAATCGATAATATATAAAGATTTGTTCTAAAATATTCCAAATATAATTCAATAAANCCCCTATAAGATCATTGATTTTTCCGTTTTATCTGAATTACATGTTGTACGAGTCACTTAGATTTTACAAATATGTGAGCCATTCACAGTCCGGCACACGTATTTGTAAAATCTAAGTGACTCGTACAACATGTAATTCAGATAAAACGGAAAAATCAATGATCTTATAGGGGGGTCGACTGTATACTGTCTAAAACTGTTTGGGCCAATTGCTAAAACGATTTCTATTTATTAATCCATATTTTTTTGATAAAAATTTTAATTAATTTCAATCTAAAAATTGTGATCTAGATCGTTCCTACATTGATCTAAATCACAGTTCATGATAATTGATTGAATAATAGGATTTAAGTTGTAGAGTACTCACAGATCTATAATTAAAACTATGAATTTTGTAGATAATTTCCATTTCAACAATTGGTCCAACGTGTTTAGGTTTAAAATATTTATTCATAGGAAAAATAATTGTAAAAATTCGAGGTTGATTAGTGTTTTCTTTTGATAGTCTGCCAAATGTACTTCATTAAAGTATTGTCAGCAGAATATTCTAGTGCAATTGTAATTCTGATAATTGTGCATTTTAAAGGAGAGAGGAAATGCTTTGAAAAAAATAAATAAAATCATAAAGTAACTTCTTCGGTTGCAGGTGATTTAAATCCTGACATGCTGACATCTTCACGAATAGTTTTGCAAAATTCCGCTCTGTATCTTTGTCTCTTCCTCAGAGATTGAGGGCAGAGTAGTTTTCCAAATGCTCTACGAAAGTCTCTGCTCCAACACGCGTAAATGACGGGATTCATTCCCGAATTGATCCAACCTAACCACGTGACGGTTGACATTAACGTGGCATCAATTTGACACCTCTCCCGACAAATTCCCATTAGTACGTTAATTACAAAAAAAGGAAGCCAACATAAGATAAAGACACCCATAACAATAGCTAAAGTTTTAGCCGCTTTCCTTTCTTTTGCCAACTTTGCTAATTTTCTACTAACAGAAAAGTTCTTTAGGTGTCGAGGAACACCTCTCAACGAACCTCTTTCGTCTCCGTCTTCCGAATAGTCTCCTTCATCCGCATAAGAACTCTTATAGTGTGATGGTTGCAACATTCCTCCCCTATGTATCCTAAGAGTTAAAAAAGTACAGTGTTCTCCGTTAACAGATTGTATCTGTTTTTTTCCGAGTTTAAGACAGCGAGTTTGTGCAGCCGCTGCTCTGTATATCCTGTAGTAAGTGAACAGCATAACTGTCAAAGGCCCATAGAAGGAAATGGTCGAAGAAAATACTAAATATCCAATGTCTTCGGTGAATTCGCATTGATTTGGAATTTCAGGTAGTATAGTAACTTCCCTCCACCATGCAATTGCAGGGAATGATATCAAAGCCGAACAAATCCATACTAAAGCAATTAAAACACATGCTTTAGTCGTGGTCATCCTTCTAGGATAAGAAATAGGATCCGTTATTGCCCAGTATCTGTCTAAAGATATCACACACAAATTCAATATTGAGGCGGTGCTCCCAAGAACATCAAAAGAATGCCAAACGTCACACAAGTCTCTACCAAACGGCCACGAGTTTTCTCTAACTTGTAGGATCACAGAAAATGGCATCACTATGGCACCCACTAGACAATCAGCAGTAGCTAATGAAGCGATAAAATAGTTAGTAACCGAATGAAGATATTGCTCTTTGGCCACTGCCACCATAACTAAAATATTACCAAAGACGGTGGCTACACAGAACATAGTTAAAACAATACCTAAAACTAAATTAAGCACTTTGAAATCTCTGGGAGGAATGTTTTCTGTGACGTTCACATACCACGAATTATTCTTATAAATTAATATATGCAGATATTCCGTCCGGTTAATGTCATCATCGCTGTAGTTAGTCCAGAGAACAGTTAGATTTTCATAAATTTCCAAAGTGGTATTCTGCATACCGATACGTTATTTTATGCTTATTTTATGGGAATTACTTCTATTCTGGAGATAAACGATTCCATTAGACAAATCGATAACTTCACCCTTCCAGCCAGCAAGAATCTGCAAAGAAAAATATGTACATTCGTACATTATTTTGCTAAATAATTTAAGATTTCTGTACGTTTATTAAAGCATTAGAATTAAATACAATTAATTTAATTATCATAATTAGAATTAAAGCCATAGTTTAAACTACCTCATTAGAAAGTGGGGGACGACATTAAAGGGTAGAGATTTCATTTCAGATATTGCTAAATATACAAATCTCCATTTATTTATACATGTATTAAGTATTTCTGTAAACATTGAAGAAATTAATTAACATATTTATGTAACGGTGAATAAAATAAACCTTTGTTTCGAGGTTAAAACCTCCCACGAAACAAAAGATACATTTATACAAACAAGAAAACCTCTGTTATAAATTAATCAATTCGATTTAAATATTAAAAATGACTTATTTAAATAGATCCTTATTAAATTTTCTTTTAAATAAACAAGATCTTAACGTCAATTAACAGATACAATTATTAATTAAAGTGCAATAATTAGTTTTAATGTCATTAAAATATTCACATTTTAATTAAGTTATTCATCCAAAGACTTGTGATCATTTGAGAGATTGTTTTTAATGTTTAGCTTTCTCCATGTTGAAATTTAAATGGAGATTTACTTTTTTTTAATCATTTTAATCGCTTTTAAATTCTAGTTTGAAGAAGAAGTTGGAAGGTAATAAACAAACACATTAGAAACTTATTAGAAAGTAGAGAAAATAAAAAGGAAGAGAGGTAAAAAAAATTTAATTATAACGAACAGCCTTGATATTTGACATAGGAGATGTTTTCTATATCAGTCAACCTGTTCTTAGAAACTTCACTATAACTTTTTTTATTTATTTTTTATTTTTGATTTCAACAGTTTTTATAAAGTTATAACGTTGTATGGTTTTAAGTAGAGGCTTAAGGCAATTTTTTGACTAGAGTTTTATATAAGTTTTAAAGAATTGTTTTTCTAGGACTTTGTGCCTTTTTGCATGAGCGATTTTCCAATATTGTGTAACATTTTCACTTTTCACATTCTATACTTAAATGAATAAAGTATTCTCTGAAATTTTATTATCTTTCGTGTACTTTTACCAAACTGGGATTACCTAAAATAAAATAAAATAAAATAAAAAGATAAAAAGATAAAATATATATTTCACACACTTTTTGCATTTTTTTTATTGTTTTATTGATTATAATAAAATGTAAGCAATTATAACATTTTTCAGAAATGTTTGCATTCAAACCTCTATTAACGGTCACTCCCGAATAGCAAACACTCCTACTTAACGGATAAACTTCCCGATAGTGTCCGCTATTCGGAGGTTGAACTGTATTATTATTATTTTTAAGTTAATTATTACATATTTAAGTTTAATATATATTTATACGAATAACTAAATTTTAATATGATTTATTTAATTTATAAAAATTTATAAATTAATAATTATTAATCCCATTTATCGCGCTTAAATTAGGATAGAAAGAGTATAAATGAATATAAACATTAAAAAAAAAATATGTAATAATTACAATTTACCTTATAATTCGAAGATCAATTTACTATTAAATTTTCTCAATTAATTAATTTATTAATTGTTTAGAAAGAAAATTAAAAGTTGTTATTTGAATCTCCTTCGTTCTTTAATGTAAAAATATGAGAAAGACAAAAGTAAAGTTTGTTAACTCTTAATGAGGTGGAACTTTACAAGATTAAATTTATTTTAGTAACGGAATAACCTTATGGAGGATAAGTATAGTTGCTAAGGGAACTTGTCACTTGACACTTTTGTCGATATGACATGATGCCAGCTTGTAATGCAACATTTAAATCATAGTTTTCTGCCAGAAAGTGCAGTAGTATATATTTCTCTATTGGAATTTTTATCTCCTTTCTGCTGCTTCTATCGCCTAATATATAATCTAAAACTCCGAGATATACCGAAAAAACTTCAGAAAAATATAACTTTTACATCAGACTTCGTTAAAATTACATGTACAAGATTCTATCGATTCTATCGTAAATCGATATAATTTATTTATTTTACCTGATTTTATATTTAAAAAAAATACTAACATATATTCCTTCTTTAATTGCTATAACACATACAAAAATTTGAGAAAAATTAAATAAAAATCGTTATAATCACCATCAAATTATTAAGAATTTTTCCGCATCCGGATAAAGTATTGATAAATTTAAAAAATATTAATAAATAAAATGATATAATGGAAGCTTTTTTTAACGTTTAAATGTGTAAATGTCACCTTTTATACAATTGAAAATCGATATTAAAATACATAACAGGTTAAATTAAAGATATTCGAATATTTTAAAGGCTCTTTGATGCTAAGAGTTTTGAGAAAATAAGTAGATAAAAATTCTATTTTATTTGCTTTTATGTACCAAGATAACTTCATAAGAATTGAAGAAAAGAAATATATATATTTCTAAATTCTTAGCTGATTGGTAACATGGCACTACAGATCTATAATTGGACCCTATAAAGAAATCTTTGCAGATGAATTTTATGAGAGACACAAGTTAATGTTTTATATTAGGCCTATATTAAAAATAAATTACTTTTCATTCCTAATTTTTTAATATTTAAAAAATTTGACATAAACTTATTATATAAATTTTAATTTCTATTATTTTTAGAAATTTTACGCATTAATTTTAAAGAAAATAAAGTGTATTTATAATATTTTCCCGCTTATACTTGTGTTGTCGTTTAATTATTCAACCATGTGAATCTTCAAATGAATAATTAAATGTCAACACAAATCTTTTCCAAGTGTCCGGATTTCTTTCAAACTAAGTACAAAACATCAATACTGAGGCTATTATGAATAATTTCGTTGATTTCTCTAGTAATTTTTCATTTTAAATAGAGAAAAACATGAATATTTATATAAATTTCCCAACTGTAGATTGTATATCTTATCACTTCACAATTTCTTACATTAAGAGAAACTTCTTTTAATGCTTCAACGAAGTGCAACTTTTATATTACTTTCATTTAAAATGAATTTTGTAACAAAAATTATTTTACATTCATTAAAACTCGGCTACAAATATCATAAACATCATTATTATGATATCAGATAAATATAATTAAAACTGAGATAATTATAATTATATTTTTAAAAGAATTCTATTGTTGCTTTTATTATTATTTCAATTAAGAAGAAATAACAATATGCATTTATACAATATTTATTTGTAAAGTAAGAAGTATTTTTAGGTAAAGTTTCAGTCTGATTAACGATTTCTATCTTATCTTCAATTGATTTATGTGAAAATTATTTATTTATTCTTTATAAATAATATAACGTGATATAAAAAATGTGAATTTTTTAGTATTTTTCAGTTGTTTATATTCTCTCTTTCTTTATAGAAACTTTTGTTACGCTATAAAAGTCCACAATATATTACAAGGAATTTTGGTAAAGTTCCATCTAATATAAAAAATTTATCCACTTTAAGTTTCCTACAACATATTTTAACGAAAATTACACTTTAATTAGAATTTTACCATATATTTTATTAAGATAAGTGTAAAAATCTTAGTTTTATCTCTCATTTAAGGCATTTTTATGTTGCAAACTACGACCCTCGTGCCAAATTTGTCCCTAGAGCCCACTTATAAATGATAAAAATAGTCCTACGTAGGCAAAATTTGGAACTCCAATAGAAAATTTGAGCGCAATTGATTTTAATAAAACAAAATTTAAAAAATATAGTTTAAGCAATATTTATTGTATTAATAATAAAGCATGTTTCCAATTAATGAATAAGTGATTTGGTGTTAAATAAAAGAATGAATAGATAAAGAACTGTTACGTTGACATAACTCAAGATTAACCACGGACCTGTCAGATAAGAGTTATGTATAGACTAAGATCTTGTGGCACTTGTGTACTTGTGCTAGATTAACCAAATCGAACTTCTCATTCCCATTACACGACTCCTCCAAAGAATGAAAGACAAGCGAATACTAAAACAAGATCTACTCATACAGTTTTTTCAGGGATAATTTATGAAATATGTTCATCAGTTTCAAACTAATATAAATTATCTACGGAAAAAAACAGAGATAAATTAATTTGTAACCATATACAATAAATGCTTTTCCTAATAAACTGATTACAAGAATAATTTTGATCGGTGCTTCTCGTATAATAAGATAAATTTGGGGTGCTTAGTTATCAAATTTAGATTAATTTCGTTATTGGTAGACCTTAACGTAGTTAGAATCGATTATTCTATTTTAAAAACAAAATTTTCTTAAAAAGTTAAAAAAATAACAATAATTACAATAAAAAACGAGTTGCGTAACTTTTCCGGCAAAAAAGTTAAAATTGTGTTTTGCGCCATCCATCTGTTACGAGATTTTATTTTTAAAAAAACTTTTTTATTACTAATTATTATAAAATGGCAAAAAGGTTAATTATGAGGATAGAGAGGAGTTTTATAAAAATTTGTAAGTGCTAATATCCAGTTAAATTCGATTCCACTGGAAATATGATAATATCTTCTCACGTCCTCGATCTTTAACCCCCAAAATTTAACAGCATCAATGCCCATGATACACAAATCTCCCTGCAAAATTTCAGAACGTTTCGAAAAAAGGCACACGAGTTGTTAAGCTTTAAATTGGGTAAACAAAATCGTACACCCCTTACATACAAACATCCACATATACAGAAAAAAAAATCCAAATTTTTTGTATTGCTGGACGTTTCAAAGTCCTCCGAGTCCGAAAATGTGAAATTCTTGGGGATCTTTTTTTGGTTAATGTCCATACTTTTCCCGTGTTATATATAACAGCTGGAAAAGTAATAATATTCTTTATCTTATTGGTAAAATTTATATTTAAAACCAATGCTTCACACGTGTTTAAATGAGAGCATTTAAATAATTGCTACAGATTTAAAATTCTGTTTTGGTTAATGATGACAGAAATTATTGAAATAATAATCTTGTTTAAATATGGTAATTAAAGAATTACGTGCTTAATAAAGATTGATTGTCTTAAAACAGCTATCATTACTGTAAATCTTTCAAAATTAATAGATCATTAATGATGATAACGCGCGGAGGATACGACAAATGCTCGCTAGAAAGTTAATTATTTCTTTATAAAATTAATACGGCAATATTATTTCACAGGAAATTTTATTTTATATCTTTTTAAAATTATGTTAAAACTGAATTTACGGAAATGTCAACTCAATATTAAAGAAGAAGGAGGAGGGAAAAAAGAAGAAGAAGAAGAAGAAGGAAAAAAAACTATATATCCTGGAGGAGGAAGAAACATCTGGAGATCCTAGTTAAGTTCCTTCAATTAGAAAGACTATAAGTGAAACGTAGATTCAATATTTTCAAGATACTTTATTGGATTTGCCAAGCAAGACATCCAATCAGACAAAATGCGATCAAGCAAAACTCTATCGAATATTAGAAATATTTCTAGTCGATCTTGTTTAATTTTACTTTCCAGGCCGTTATATAACAGAGGGAAAGTATGAAGATCGATCAAAAAATGACCACCCCAAAAATTTTGGATTCAGGAGACTCTTAAACAGAAGTGTAAAACAGTATAGATACTGTATAGATCTATACGTATAGATAAATTGGTCTGTGTGGAGGGCACAATTTTGTTTACAACTTTGGAGTTTAATAACTGATGTGCCTTTCATCAAAAATTTCTGAAATTTTGCAGAGTGGTTTGATTATTAGGGTCATTAGTGCTGTTAAATTTTGAAGGTTATAGGTCAACGGGGTGAGGATATAAAAAGAGTAATGTGTCATATCTCGAGTAGGGTCGGATTTAATGAAGCAATTTACAATTTTTTATTAAGTTCACTTTTACCCTCAAAATTCAGCTTTATCCATTTTATAATAATTAGTAATATAAAAAGTTTATAAATAAAAATCTAATAAGAGATGGAGCCACACACGATTTTAATTTTTTTATGCCGGAAAAGTTACGCAACTCTTTGCTGGATTTTTTTCTCATAATTTTGACGAATATTTCCGGTCTTAAATTTAAAGTTTGAATCTAATTTTTCTGTTAAATTTCACAATCATTTAAACATTTGTTTACGTTAAATATAGAATGTTTCCACCTGTTTTACGGGTTTAAAAATCTATATAAAGACTAAAAATTGGCATATTTTCAGAGGAAGAAAGTATTTACTACGAGTAAATTTATTCCAGTTCGAACTTAATTACGATATCATCAAACAATAATTCTGCCAACTAATTATGTTAAATTTATATAGTTTATTAAAGCTTATTAATTTAATTAATTCTTTAGTGGTTAAACAATTAAACTATTAATGTTAATACAGTATATAAATTGTCCAAACAATTTCAAGATATTAAACAATAAAATTACTTAGAGTGGATCGTATAATGTTTAAATAAATTAAATTGTAATTATCTAACAACAAAATTCGATAGGAAATTTGTTTAAAAACTTAATTTAAAAAGAAAAATATAAACTTTATTAAAATTAGAATAATTTTTGGTTGTAAATTAGCAGAAAATCCCTTAATTTTAGCTACAATTTATTTTAAAAATGGTATTTATTTTGTTTTATTTCTTTAGAGATAAAAAACAATAGGCCTAATATTTTGCTATTTATAATCGAATAATATTTATTTTTTGCTAATAAAACTCAATATAAGTTAGAATAATATTACTAATTTAATCATGTAAAATAGATAAGATACAAGATTATTTTCTCTCAAGGCACATTATTATTGAAATTTATACTAATTAAATTCTATCATAGAATAATTTAAATAATTTATTTTACGAATTTCCTTTATAATATGAGCAAGATGAGGAGGAAAATCATAAACAAATTTCTTCGAATATAATATATAAAATTTAAAAAAATAAACAATTATTATTTATAAATTTTAATTATAAATTTTAAATAGAAATGTATTATTTTAACACTTGTAGTAATTGTTATTAGACTTATTTTTAAATTAAACGAGAATTTATTTATGTAAATAAATAAATAAGTAAAAATGAAGAAAAATTGATATTAATTTAAGGTAAAAAATTAGGAACGATAACAAATTCATTGGATAATTAAGATAATGATTTATAAGCTTCATTATCACAAGCATTATTAATTATAAAAGTGATAACTCATGTAACAAAATATTGAATAAACGTGTTTAATAATTTTCATATTTTATATTTAACTTGCAATGTCAAAAATTTTATTAATTTGATTAATAATATACTTTAAAAAACCAGAATTATTATTATTATTATTATTAATTATCAGGAGAGTTTGCTGATTAAGAACGTAGTTCACTTGTATATTTTCTAGTTTAGAAACACAATGATGTGTTAATTAAAGACACAAGACTTATTTATTATTTATACTTAATTATTTAAACTTGTTTTAGTATATCCAAAAAAATATTTTCAGATTTGTATGCCCCAAGTTGAACTTGATGGCATAAAATTTTGAGTATGAATGACACGATACATTAAGTATTAAAAGTAATAATAAGCTATATATTATTTAATGCATGAATATTTTATCAAATGAGAAAGCCTTTGTCATATAAATTTTAATATAAAAATCATCAGAAGTGAATTTTATTTAAATTTTATCACTTTTGCTTATTCCTGACAGCTTATTTACAAAATAATGTGAATATCTTTATTAATATTTTCAAAAATATGAACAATAAATCGATACTTTGTAAATGGCACCACACTTGTGCAATTAATTGTAATTAAATTATGTAAAATAATTAAATATATTAAGTGATTTAAGATTTATAATACAAAATAAAATTATGGATATGAGCTTATATGTGTAATATTTATTAAATTTAATATATAAGCTAAATAAAAATGGTCGTGTCAATCAATATTTATTTTTAATTACATGTAGGAAATACCCTATGACAACAGATTTCCTCCCCCACGTCAACATAAAATCCCTCAATTAACACATTAATATAACGAATATATTAATATAAAAGTTGCTTCAGAAATGGACGTTTCTCGTATTAAGAATCAGGAGAAAATCTTTTACGTCTGCATTTAGACGTCACAATAAAATGACGTGTAGTTTATAATATTTACATCAAACCTTTTACAATATTAATGCAGTCTACTTTTCACATCATACACGTGAAAGTTATTCTTCGATTTCCAGAATATACTGTATATAATAAATCGATACACGCATATGATGTGTGTGTCGTAAACTAAAAATCTGTAATTTTATTCTAATCTCTCCCATTAATTCTTGTTTATAATAGATTTTTAATTAAAAAAAACCTCATAGTTTTATTTAGAAATAACAATTAGTTAAGATCTAATTGTGTTAATTTTATTGTGTTTTTTTATAATTTCAATTAATTGTGAGAAATACAAAGTTTTGCTCACTCCAGAATATTGATAATTCATATTGTTTAATTTCAATAAAATTAAGGGATAAAATTAAATGCATGTTATTGTGACATCATCATAATATCGGGCTGCAATTTTTAATCATATTTTGATTTTAAAAAATTACGCGATTTCTAGTCCAGACAGAAAGTTCGTATGTAGTTAATCAGAGCTTAAGCTTTCATATCTGGTCTCGATTTTTACCTATCTAACACCGTCCATATATGATCTTGATTTTCATTCAGTTTTGTCCATAACTTGTCTCGATTTTCACCTATATTTCTCTGTCCATATATGATCTTGATTTTCATTCAGTTTTGTCCATAACTTGTCTCGATTTTCACCTATATTTCTCTGTCCATATATGATCTTGATTTTCACCTAACTTCGTCCATATCTGGTCTCGATTTTTACCTATCTAACACCGTCCATATATGATCTTGATTTTCATTCAGTTTTGTCCATAACTTGTCTCGATTTTCACCTATATTTCTCTGTCCATATATGATCTTGATTTTCATTCAGTTTTGTCCATAACTTGTCTCGATTTTCACCTATGTTTCTCTGTCCATATATGATCTTGATTTTCACCTAACTTCGTCCATATCTGGTCTCGATTTTTATCTATCTAACTCCTATCAGTCGAGATTAATGAAGGACAGACGGCAGATTTGAAATTTGAAAATTGCAGCCCAATAAAATAAACTATTTTTTCTCTAGTGTAATCATTTAATTAGTTCGTAAGTATAATAGAATTTGAATTTTAAATTAGGTAAGCTTAAACTATATAATAAACCTGGCATATATTTCAGTTCTACAGGAATTATAATAGCTGGAGCAAGTATGAAACTCGACAAAGCAGATATCATTCTAAATTACACATTAATTTTTCTCTCAATAGAACACTTGCTGGGGAATGGAGAAAAGTCAAAATTAACATTAATATTTAATTACCGTAAGAATATTTTTGTAGAAAGCGTAACAGCAGTTGACAGTGAAGTATCTAAATATGATGATAATGTCATCTTACAACCTATCTACATATTACATTATGAGTTAGCAATCAATACAACTGTAAATAAATAAAAGTTCATCGTAATATTTTCAACAGAGGAGAAATAAAATAAGATATAAATGCTAATATCAATATTAAAGAGAATTTCTTAATTAAGCAAGCGAAAAATTATTTTAAAAAATCATAAAATGAAACTAGTTGCACATTACTGTGATATTTTCACAATGCAGGACTGCAATTTTTAATCATATTTTAATTAAAAAATCACGTGACTAGCAAACCAGAGCAGAAGTTCATATATATCAATAGTTAATCGGGCTTCCGGCCCCTAAACTTTCCATATCTGGTCTCGATTTTCATGTAACTCAGTCCATATCTGGTCTCGATTTTCCTCTATTTAATTCTGTTCTCGAGATTAAGAAAAGCAAGACGGACAGAGGAACGACATTGGGAATCTATAAATCTGCAATTTGATAACTGCAACTCTATAAAAAAATAAACTTCCAATGTATATACAGTTTGAATGGCATTTTGACGTAAATCAAATCTCTATCTAGAAAACTCGGGTTCGATTTCCGCTTGTTATGATATCTCTTACTTCTAAACAGCCCGATAAATTACATATTTATTTCATTGACACTCAAATAAATCGAGGATAAATTTCAAAACAAACGAAAAACTTTAGTAACTTGTATTAATTATAGACATAACCTTCAAATTTAATAACAATTAGCTGGTTTAAAGATTAAATTTAATTGTTAAATGTTCTCCTAAAAAATAGACATAATTGATAATATAAAAATAATTATTATTAAGTAGTAAAATACCCAATTTAAACTTAAAAGGTAGTAATTTAAAATGTTTTTATGGGTAGAAATTTATATCTGCAGGTAAACATAAGTAAAATATGACAAAAATCATTTGACCTTTTCTCCTTACAGAACAATATTAAGCCAATGACGTAAAAATTAACTTTGAAAGGGAAAGAGAGACGATAGTATTTAAAGAAGTGATGGAAGGATCGATACTGAAGAGCCATCAGATAGCAAATTAAGATATAATTGAGTTTTAATCGCATTAAATAGCTGCCAGGATAGAAAACTTCAATTTATTATTGGTTTTAAATCATGTAATTAAAGAATATTGTATACGATAACATTCCCTTTTTTTTATTATGTTTTTATAAACAAATTACAATTAAAATAAGTGTGTGAAAACAAATATAATTACCGATAATATTTGAGTGGTAAAAATTGCAATTAATCTTATTACTTTGCTTGATTTACAACTTAGCCTTGGTGCAAAATTTTGATTATTAAACTTTAATAACTACTAACTTAAACATAACGACCAAAAATTAAAACTGCAGTTCTTTAATCATATTCTTAATTTATTTAATTTGAAATATATGCTCTCCATTTCAAATCATAGTATCTTGCCCCTGTACATCATACTTTTCCTGACAACAAGTGAGTCGTGCCGATCACTCCGTTCAGGTGAAATTTTTGAATTGAAATCACGTAATTTCTGATCGGACCGGAGGTTCGTATATAGTAAGTCTGGGGCCCCTGTTCTAAGCTTTCCATATCTGGTCTCGAATTTTATTTATCTAGCACCGTTCTTGAGTTTAAGGAAGGACAGACAGAATGGGAATTTATAGGTCTACATTTTTTTTTCGAATTGAAGCCCAATTACAGTTTAATAATTTATTAAAGAAATGGCATTAGATACTAGTAAAGGGCATTAGTGATTTTTATTGAATTATAAAGGCAAAAATACAATGAACAGATTATTGATTTATTTACTTTGTAAAGAAAATAATTACGATAAGAAATTCTGAATATTTTATAAGAATATGGAATAAAAAGTATCTGAAATCATTAGAAATACACTTGAAAGCGTCCAACTATTGCTCAACTTAAAAAAGTAAAAAAAAAAAAAAAACAGATACCACCTGATAAGATACATTCTCCTTTTGCATTTATTCATTCAAAATCATTTTAATTTCACTCGAATAAACTTCAACTAAGAAAGGAATAAAATAAATAAAAATACAATAAAAAATACGCTATTTTCTTCGTTAAACAGAATAAAATTACGTAAAAAATACTTTATTCCTTTCAATATTAAAATTTAAAAATAATAATAATAAATTAATGATCAAAGAATATCGGGTGTTAAAAATGCAAATATATTTTTAATATCCCTTTTAAAAATTTATAGTTTAAAATTTTTATTGAAATATAAGTAAACCAATATTTCATGTTCTGTTTTGTGAATCCTTTATACGTTTTATTTCCCTTCAAGATCTGGATTTGTCAGATGATATATCATTAAAATAAAATATTGAAGGTAAAGCAGTTTAAATATGATTTTCCGTTAAACACTTACCACTAAAATGGTAAGTATTTTTTGCTCCAGTGAAGAAAATAAATCACTTCTAAGTCTCTAGGGTCAAGCACTTTGGTGAAAAGACAGTTTTACACTAAAAAACCGTTCTTTCTCTAATTCAAAAACTGTTGCCGTTTTTACACTTTTCCAAATTGATTTTATTCTTTTGTAATATTAATGATTGCTTAAGAAATTTTCTGTAATTAAGTGTCAAACAATTCTGTAGCCCATTATAAATGGAAATTTAATAATTCTTCTAATGTTAAAAACGTAATTCCACTCGAAAAAATTCTATTATTGCTGTTTTCTTCATAATTTAAGAAATTCTATTCAGAATTTTTTCATCTTTAATTGATAAAAAAGCATTTAATCGCTAAATCCGCTTTTAATGCTCTCTTTCTCTCTTCCGTTTCTCTTGGTCTCTCTCTCTCTCTTTTACTTGTTTTCTCTTCTGTTTCTCTTGTTTTCTCTTCTCTCTCTTTCCCATTCTCACTTTTCTCTATTTGCCTTATTCTCTCTTCTCTCCCTCTTTCTTTCTTTCTTTCTTTCTTATTTGTTCTCTTTTCTGGTCTCTTACTTGTTCTCTCATTCTCTCCAATAGTAATAATAATACAAAGAAAATTATACACAAAAATTATTTATTTTTAATTATTCAATTTGGATTTTATTCTAACTCGATATATAACTGAATAAAAAAAAATCGTTCTGTAGAAAATATACAAGAAAGTTAGTCAGATTTCAAGAACACGTGTCTACATTCCAAACGGCAGATATAAACGTTCTCTGAAAATAAAATTATGATTAAAAAATTCGATCGATAATCGGAAGTTTAATTAGATTAATGTCCGTTTCCATCACTTTATAATGCTTTAATACAATTAAGGGGTTAATGCTAGAAGTGGAGAAAAAAATTCGAAATTTTTAATGAGTTTTATTTAATAAATACTTTAGGGCATTAAAAAGAGGAGATTATTTTAAGATAATTAGCTTGTAAAATTTTTAAATAAATTGTTTATCATATAAAAATTTCTTAATAATTAAATAAAAATAAAACCAATAAATTATTTAACATTAGAATTAAATTGTAACAATTTCTATTATTAAAAAAATAAAAAAAATTCCGTTTTATCGCCCGCTAAATTAATTTCCGTTGAAAAAAATTATTGTTGAAACCATATCAATAAATAAAAAATTATTAATAAACTAGTTAATATATTTTACATTAATTTAATTTATCTGTTAGTCTTTAACAGTAAAACCTATTCGAAATGGAACCTTAATAAAATGGAAACCTGCTAAACTGGAAAAAATATATTGCATTGCGATCCTGGTTTACCTTTACATCATTTTAATTTATACAGTAAAACCTGCGTAAACCGGAATCACAAGGTTCAGAANTTAGATAGAAAGAATTATTTTATTTTAACTAATTTTGCTGGAATTAAAAGGTGTTAAATATATGATCTTAATCAATAGTTCCACTTGGACATTTAGACTAAATCCTGTATGACTGGAGATCCAGCAAAAAGTTGGCTTTTCCTATTTGATACTGTTGTTGAATTATGAAACCTTTTTTAATTACAAATAAAGACGTACGAGTAAAACTTTTGCTAATCAATTTTTTTGGAAGAAATAATATTATTACAATTGGTAATTTCATTTTGTAAATAAAATTGTAATATCGGAAGAAGGTCATTTAGCTCTTCAATTTTGAGAGTCGTTAAGCAAAATGAAGAATGAGATCGAAGGCAGTTACAGGGAAATTAATGATAATCGAATGAGAATCAGTAGACGTAAAGTAATCGAAACTTGATCAAAACTCGGCCGAAATAAGTATAAAAATACAAGAAAAGTAACTAAAATTATATCAAATAAGTAAATAATTTTAAAGATAGATAATTAAAATATTTTTTATATCGCTTACTGCTTAATTGTAGAGCCAGATATTATCACAGACACGCAAAAGAAGTTGGAATGTCACCGTTATAAATATGTGAAAGTTCTCATCATTTGATGTTAGGAGCTTTTAAAAAAATACATAATTTACATATTACTAAATGTATCTTGAAAAACTGATTTCATGCCGCTAAAACTCCCACCGGATTACACCCGAAAGGAACTGCAATTTTCTATTTTAGCAGGATGGTGGAAGAAAAGTTTTATGTGTCTAATGGAATTTTGTGAAACATGTAACCTGTTATTTTACGCAAGACTTGCTATTAAGATCGTACGACACAAACAAAATACTAATGGATCGGTACGGAATCACGGGTTTAATTTGTCCATGGGATAATTTATTGTTGTGTTTTTTTCGGAAAAATTATTTTCTCCATTAAAATTTTATAAAATGATTGAAATTGAGATAAATGCTCCTTAGTTTAGAGCGAGTGGTTGAAGATCTATCCGTTTTCTTTCCAATCAACTGGGCTATAGAAGTCAATCAAGAGCAATAGAATCGATCATCAGTAAAGGTTCTCGATTACATCACATTTCCCCTAGGAAACAAGCTGTGTTTCTCTTCAGTTCGACAATCAAATGGACAAAAGTTTTAATCACAACTGCAGAAACTTTACAAACTTGATTTTTATTTCATAATTTTTTTGATTTTTTTTAAAATAGAAAACTCGACTAAAGAGAATGAAAATGTAATTCTTAAAATGAAAGACTGCAATCAGAATAAATTGAGAAGATTTTTAATTTTGTAAAATATTCAAATACTTTTGTAATTTATTCTCTTTGTTTAGCCTGGAGATATAACGTCTTTTTAAAATTTTTTTATAAGAGAAATATGAAAAGATTGGAATATTTTAATTTTACATCTTGAAGAATGAAGTCGAGCTAATTTTAAATCATTAGAGAAAAAAGTTAATAATTTTATTCGTTCCAAAGATAAATTTAATTTCATACATTCTCCTCTATCTAAATTAATACAAGTTTTGTAATAAAAACATATGAAGAATTGAGGAGTTTTATAATACTAATTTTCATATATTATTATTATTATTATTATTATTAATGAAGCTATAAATTATTTCTAAAATATGCTTATACTTAATATAGATTGTAGCTGATACAACACTAACTTAAAAAAAAACAGTAACTCTTTATAATTCTCGCATGAATAACACTTTACAACCTTCGATAAATTTCAAGAATGAATAATGAATAGAAACTCGATAAAAGTTAAATAATGAAGACATTTATAATTTTATACTCCGTAGATCCATTAAGTATCGTTTCTATAAAATTTCGAAGCAAAAATTTTATTTTATAACTCCTCTAGTATATAACTTTTAACACGTCACAATAAAGTAAAAAAAATCATTAGAGAAAGTTAAATACTGACTTTATAACCACAGAATTTATGCCTCAATAATTTTAAAGAGTTATAAAATATTTTAAAATAATAAATTATATATCATCCTGTTATAGATCCTGCTCTAGAATTCTAAATCCAGAAACTCCTGTGATTTAGACTTGGTGTAAAGAACTTTTCTTTTGTGGCATGTTATTATTCCATGTAAGTCTTTGGAGCTGTCGAACTGAGCAGATTATTCTGCCTGCTACTGATAAGGATGTTTCCGATAGAATGGTTTATTGCTGGATCAAAGAGGCTTAGGTATAAACCAACACGTTAACAGCCTGACATTGTTACAGAAGTATCGTTAATAAAACATCTTATAATCCACAGACAGAGGAGTAACAAGTATAAAAAAGTGGAAGGAGGGAAGAATTCTGTGATTCATTTTTTATTTAAATTGTTAATTAAGAGATTTATATATATATATATATAACTTCTATAAATATATCGCCTCATATTCAAAAGATAAATTGATTGAAAATAACATCTTGAAAAGGAAGAGTCATTCTTTGGGGAATATAACGTGACACCTTTCTCGGTTTCCATAGCAACGCTAAAGTACAGACCGAGATGCCAATGTGTTATCAACAGTATTCGTGTACCCCACCAATCCTTTTAAAAATACATCTTGTCACCTAAAAAATAGATCAACACATTGTTATACACGTTTACAATTTATAATTGATATTGTGAGCATTATTTTATTTTATTTTTTATACGTAACAGTTTACAATTGTTGAAAATTCTTTTTAAATTTCTAAAATATAAAAATAATTCGTAATTCCAAACGAGCAAAAATAATTGTGACAATGTGCGGTTGCTGTTTTTAATTAAAAATATATGCTCTCGATCTCAAATTAGTAGTGTTTTGCGCCTGTACATCATACTTTTCCTGGTAACAACAGAGTTATGCCGGTCATCTACGTAACTGTTCTGGAAAAAAAAAAATTGAATTGAAATCACGTTTGATAAACTATAGGTTTACTGAAGATTTGACCCTTTGCCTCTAAGCTTTCCATATATGCTCTCGACTTTCATCTATCTGACATTATTCTCGAAATTAAGGAAGGACAGACAAACAACAGCTGGATAACAGTGGAAATTTGTAGGTGTTTAATTATTTTAGCCCAAAAAGATATATTTGAATATAAAGCCATTATTTCACTTTATAAATGATTTTTAATTGTAATAGTGTATTTTATACACTCAATTAATAGAGAAGTTTAGATTGTAATTGTGTAATGTTAATATTAGGTGTATATTTCACGAGTTAAATGTAGCATTGCAAAGTTTTCATAAATTATTTAAATGAAGCAATTTTAGCATAAACGATTTTTTCTCCTCTATGTATTTTGTGTGCCACGTATTCTAATGTCTTGAAACCACTTTGTAGATTCTCTGTGGACACAAATTCTTGATACCTTAAAAAAAAACTAACTCTGAAATTGTTTTTTGTAAGATTAGAGAGACGAAAAACGTTAATGGTGTATAGAAAGATTTTGCATTTTCATGGAGTTTAAAAATCAAATTTTCTAGAAGAATTAATTCCTTAAATAATAAGTTGAATATTAAAAAGATAAATATTTAAATTGTATTTTGAAGTGGTTTATGTTAATTAATTAGAAATGATGCTAATATATATATATTTTTTTATTTTATTTTTTAATATAGAATGAAAAATTTGCAAATAAAATGTGATTTATGTAAAAAAGGTCATATTTTATTTGAAAATTTGATTTAGTGCGGTAGCAAATATTTTTATTTTCGAATTTAAAAAATAATTTCAAGTTGTAGTGTATATTCTTTCCTAAAATTACGTTTTTTTTTAATTTAAACTAAAATATAAGTTATGATTTACACTATTTTTCCTATAAATAATTTTATATTCTTATTACAATAGATATAAAAATATAACACACGATACGATAAAAAATAAGAACGTAAACATACTAAAGAATAACTTATGTTTTATATGAGATAAATACAATTCTCATGTGGGAACTATCAATATGAATATATTTTTATATAAAACTAACCGTGAATGTAAAATTATCTACTGGTGATAGTAGCTTACATTGTTATTTTTATCCTATATAAGTTTTCATTTAGAATTCAAGGGAGACAAACAATCTTATATACAATATTCTTCTTGAATTTCCACTTCATTTACCGTAATCTTTATTAAACCATCTCTACTTTTGCATATAAAACCTCCATCCATTCAATGACAAATGAAATCCACGCATTTATCTTGAACCCCAAATCCCCAAATGAATGGGATACAAGAGGATGATGAAGTGATCCAGTGTTCCATAAATAAACTAGTTCTTCTATAGTTAATATGTTACAATACAACATATATATTTTTATTCTTAGACTTTTTAAAGGTTATTTATCATTAAGACACTATTGAATTCAAATAAAAGCACAAAAAAATGACGATTAAAATTATTAGATATTATATTGTCACACAACGAAAGATACAGTAAACCTGTTTGAAATGAAGCCTGGATAAAAGAGAAACCTGCCTAAACAGAACAAATTCTTCGAAACGGAGCAATTTCTTGTTATAAATATGTAATTAACTGTCTCATACAGTTATATAATTCAACTTAATTTACTCATAAATAAACACGCGACAATAATATTTATAAGCCTTATTAATAAATTAAAATTTAAAAAGGTATATAATTTTTATAGAATAAACTTTATATTCTAAAGAATAACGCGTAAAAAAGCATAGCTAAATGAAGATAGTTTAATAATAAAGCATAATGAAGCGCTCGAAAATTCGCTTCTAAATATAAATTTTTATGTTGATACTAATTAAAAGAGATATTCTAATTAAGAAAACTTTAAAAAAGAACAGAGAAATTAAAAGAAGCAATAAATAAATAAATAAATAAACAAGTAATAAATTTGTAGCCTTCAGGAATAAAAAAAACAGTAAAACAAAGTTCGGTGTTATATTAATAATACAGCAATGGCGCCATTTTTTTTCTGAATAATTGTTTCAGACAGTGATTAGTTGATGTATGATCTCGTTTACGTGACACTGCATTAATGGTTAAGCATTTAATAAGAATGTGTATCTGTTTGCCATGATAAAGAATAAGGAACGGGCTATACAACGAAGAAAAAAATATTTTTAGAGAAATTCTTTAAAACTAAACATAAAAAAATAATAATTATTATTAAATTTAAGTAAAATTTAATACAAAAAATAAAAATTAATATTTTCAGATGTGTAGATATTAATTTGTTGGTAAATTGCGAGATAATTTTCCATTAAAATTTTAATTATTAGAATAATTAAAATTTATTAGAATGATCGTTGTATTAATTAGAATGAAAAGAAAATTAAAATTGATAATTTAATAATGTTTAAGGCTTGTTAAATTAATTTTTTGTTTCTAATCGGATTTTCATTTTTGGAAATTTCGTTTGTGATTTTATGGATGATTTATTTTTGTATTGATGCAACGTGTAGAAAGGCGAGGAATTTTTATTTTAATCCGAGTTTTAATTAGTAGATTTTAAATTTTTGTATTGATTAACAAGCAATTATTAGACTACTTGTGACATCGTCATAATGCCAGACTGCAATGTTTAATCATATGTTTAATAATTTTTTAATTTAAATATGTGCTCTCCATCTCAAATTAGTAGTGGCTTGCCCCTGTACATCATGCTTTTCCTATTAGCAAAAGAATCGTGCTGGTCATTATCTAAATCCTTCAATGGGAAATTTTTAAATTGAAATAACATGATTTTCCATTCAAACCGAAAGTTTATATATAGTTAATTAGGGCCTCCTGCCCCTAAGGTTTCCATATCTGGTCTTGTCTTACATCTATCTACGACTGTTCTCGAGATTAAAAATGGACAGACAGATGGACGGACAACAGTGGGAATTTATAGGTCCACAATTTTTTCAAATTCAGCCTAATTAATAAGGCTAAAACGTTTAGCACAGAAAACATATAAATAATTATAAAAATCGTATAAGTTATTATGCCGTGCTTTTTCTTTACACACAATTGTCATTGAATTTAAATAAACTCCTATGAAACTACGTTGGGATTTTGTGTACTTACCAAGCGCGCGCAGAAGTCCAGTTCTGTTTACAAGCTTAAACAAACACACTTCACTTAAATTTTGCTGGAAATTCTTCTAGTTTTAAAACAATTTAACGTGACGACTGAGTCAAAATTCTAGCTCAACAGCTTGTTTGTATGGCTGGCTAACAATACTGAACAAGCTTAGTGCTTGTTAGAAAATAAGAGCTATAAAACAGAAATTTACAATTAGCTTTTTTTTATAATTAGCATAAATCGTATTGTTCTGATTAAATATATTACATTGAAAAATTCCTCGTTATATTCTTTTAAATCGTTTATTGTGGATATGAATCTAGTTCGTGCCTACATTAAATTTATCTTGATTCTAAATTAGAAAACATCAATTTATTAGCGATAATCTACATAAGTTGAATGAATGAGGAACGAACAATATAATCGTAAAGAACATTTACGTGGAAGGTCAAATCCATTGCTAAGTTATTTATAACTTAACGATGGTTTTGATGGTAATGTGTTTAGTACGAAAATCACCTCTTAATATATTGATATATTTTTGTATTACACAGTAATAAAATTTACTATTCCTAGCAAAAACTATAAATTTTTAGCGTATAAAATTTAATTATCAATTAAATTTTTTACATTATAAAATAAATGTTGTTTCTGAATACTGCGTATAATTAGTTTCTTTTTAAAAATTTAAAATATAGAATATATTTTAAAAATAATATCGAAAATTTATTATTATTATTATTGTTATTTTCTAAATTTTACTATTTATGTAATATTTTTTCTTTTATTACATTACGTAGTTTACGTAATGTAATAAAAGTATAAAGTTTACGTAGACATATTCAACGTAAACTTTATACAATGTACTCTATATTTTTATTATGTATATGAAATTTTAATATTTAATACTTCTATATTTGTAATTTCAAGTTAAACTATCCACATAGTAATTCAAAAACACTCCACAAGTATCAAAGCGTATAGAATTTTAATTAAAAGACAATGGGTTGAGTCGTTTTACCTCGAATATTCATTTTGGTTTGTTGTGAGCATCATCAGTGATACAGCAAGCATCCTCCTGAATTTAATTTTTTTGCCAAACTCGAAACAGCATATTTTTTTTGTCAGTTCGGTAACTGCGATGATGATTCGAGATTTGAAGAAGGGTGAATAAACATTAGATCTCTAATAAAATCCCAGATGAAAAATAAAGAGGTGTCAAATCACCGAGAAGGGACAAGATGGAGACCAAACGTTTATTGAAGATTTTAAGATATATCCGGATACACAATTCTCCCTCTTAGAAAAAAAGGGGGCCGTACATTCTTTGTTAAGAACACAAAACACATTCACTTTTGAATCCAGTCATGAACATGTTGAACAGTTACTTACCAGTTTTCGAAGCTTCAAATCAAGCAGTTGTGAATGTTCACATTATCAATGAGATGAATTGTGGACTCAGCAATGAAGATAATGCTGTCTAGGAATGTCTCGTCTCTCTCAATTCCATACAATATTTCTACACTACGTGTGATAAACTTGATGTGTGTTTTGCTTTGAACTAACTCCTCAATCGATTCTGTAAGACTTATGATTAAAATTTATATGCTTCTGAAACTATAAAGTTCAGTTTGAATCACCCTCCATTAGAATTCACGATATCTTTAAGCCAGAGAATTAAATTTGTCGCTAAATATATGAAATTTCTTATTAATTTATAAAATAAAACGGAATTTCGTTCTTCGGTATATTTTTCGTTTAAATGACTAAAAAACCCTATATAAATTGTCATCTTTATCAATAAAAGTTTAAGAAAAAAATTATTTTTAAAATTATATTTTCGAAATATCTTGAAAACACGTTTAAAAACAAGATTTTCTCAATACAAAAGCAAGAACATCTGAAAAATCCGTGAAAGAAAATATAAGGGTATCAAAATTCTGTTTCTGAAGGTGACAGAGGTGACACCTCGCTCTGTTTACAAAACCTGAAACTTTTCAAAACTATATCAAACTATCAAGTCTATAAATCATGAAAACATAAAATGTACGTATACTTCCGACGTCATTTTAAAAACTTTCTATAATAAAAATAAAATAAAATAAAATTTTATTGAGTTTTCTAAACATTTTAAATTATGTTTTTAATTCCAAGTTTTAAAAATATATTAAATAATTTATAAGTTCGATAAATATGAGAAATTTATCACTTGGTAAAAACTTAAAATTTTTATTATTAAATTTTTGTCTTTCGAGTTAAACGAAACAAAATAAGAACACAAGGGAGACGAAAAAAATGTAAAAAATATAAAATTCTGCAATGTTACAGAAAAATTTTTCCTTGGTTTTACTTCTCTACATATTGAGACATTTTTCTATTTCGCATGGGGTGAATGCAGAAAAAATTCATAAGCAGGCGGTCTTTTACACAAACATGACTATGGATTTATGCATAGACATATTTTGTTTTCTGCCATAGTTTACTGGAAATATGTAAGGAGAAATCGAAAGAAATAAGTCGCCATCTCGGATCACCGTTTTTTTCCTCAATTTACACCCCACTTAATTCACTTTTTTCATAAAAACCGTTTTATATAATACACGTTTATGACTATGAACGTGACTTATAAATTTTATTTAAAACTGTGACATTATATATATATATATATATATATATATAATNCAGCTGGATAACAGTGGAAATTTGTAGGTGTTTAATTATTTTAGCCCAAAAAGATATATTTGAATATAAAGCCATTATTTCACTTTATAAATGATTTTTAATTGTAATAGTGTATTTTATACACTCAATTAATAGAGAAGTTTAGATTGTAATTGTGTAATGTTAATATTAGGTGTATATTTCACGAGTTAAATGTAGCATTGCAAAGTTTTCATAAATTATTTAAATGAAGCAATTTTAGCATAAACGATTTTTTCTCCTCTATGTATTTTGTGTGCCACGTATTCTAATGTCTTGAAACCACTTTGTAGATTCTCTGTGGACACAAATTCTTGATACCTTAAAAAAAAACTAACTCTGAAATTGTTTTTTGTAAGATTAGAGAGACGAAAAACGTTAATGGTGTATAGAAAGATTTTGCATTTTCATGGAGTTTAAAAATCAAATTTTCTAGAAGAATTAATTCCTTAAATAATAAGTTGAATATTAAAAAGATAAATATTTAAATTGTATTTTGAAGTGGTTTATGTTAATTAATTAGAAATGATGCTAATATATATATATTTTTTTATTTTATTTTTTAATATAGAATGAAAAATTTGCAAATAAAATGTGATTTATGTAAAAAAGGTCATATTTTATTTGAAAATTTGATTTAGTGCGGTAGCAAATATTTTTATTTTCGAATTTAAAAAATAATTTCAAGTTGTAGTGTATATTCTTTCCTAAAATTACGTTTTTTTTTAATTTAAACTAAAATATAAGTTATGATTTACACTATTTTTCCTATAAATAATTTTATATTCTTATTACAATGGATATAAAAATATAACACACGATACGATAAAAAATAAGAACGTAAACATACTAAAGAATAACTTATGTTTTATATGAGATAAATACAATTCTCATGTGGGAACTATCAATATGAATATATTTTTATATAAAACTAACCGTGAATGTAAAATTATCTACTGGTGATAGTAGCTTACATTGTTATTTTTATCCTATATAAGTTTTCATTTAGAATTCAAGGGAGACAAACAATCTTATATACAATATTCTTCTTGAATTTCCACTTCATTTACCGTAATCGTTATTAAACCATCTCTACTTTTGCATATAAATCCTCCATCCATTCAATGACAAATGAAATCCACGCATTTATCTTGAACCCCAAATCCCCAAATGAATGGGATACAAGAGGATGATGAAGTGATCCAGTGTTCCATAAATAAACTAGTTCTTCTATAGTTAATATGTTACAATACAACATATATATTTTTATTCTTAGACTTTTTAAAGGTTATTTATCATTAAGACACTATTGAATTCAAATAAAAGCACAAAAAAATGACGATTAAAATTATTAGATATTATATTGTCACACAACGAAAGATACAGTAAACCTGTTTGAAATGAAGCCTGGATAAAAGAGAAACCTGCCTAAACAGAACAAATTCTTCGAAACGGAGCAATTTCTTGTTATAAATATGTAATTAACTGTCTCATACAGTTATATAATTCAACTTAATTTACTCATAAATAAACACGCGACAATAATATTTATAAGCCTTATTAATAAATTAAAATTTAAAAAGGTATATAATTTTTATAGAATAAACTTTATATTCTAAAGAATAACGCGTAAAAAAGCATAGCTAAATGAAGATAGTTTAATAATAAAGCATAATGAAGCGCTCGAAAATTCGCTTCTAAATATAAATTTTTATGTTGATACTAATTAAAAGAGATATTCTAATTAAGAAAACTTTAAAAAAGAACAGAGAAATTAAAAGAAGCAATAAATAAATAAATAAATAAACAAGTAATAAATTTGTAGCCTTCAGGAATAAAAAAAACAGTAAAACAAAGTTCGGTGTTATATTAATAATACAGCAATGGCGCCATTTTTTTTCTGAATAATTGTTTCAGACAGTGATTAGTTGATGTATGATCTCGTTTACGTGACACTGCATTAATGGTTAAGCATTTAATAAGAATGTGTATCTGTTTGCCATGATAAAGAATAAGGAACGGGCTATACAACGAAGAAAAAAATATTTTTAGAGAAATTCTTTAAAACTAAACATAAAAAAATAATAATTATTATTAAATTTAAGTAAAATTTAATACAAAAAATAAAAATTAATATTTTCAGATGTGTAGATATTAATTTGTTGGTAAATTGCGAGATAATTTTCCATTAAAATTTTAATTATTAGAATAATTAAAATTTATTAGAATGATCGTTGTATTAATTAGAATGAAAAGAAAATTAAAATTGATAATTTAATAATGTTTAAGGCTTGTTAAATTAATTTTTTGTTTCTAATCGGATTTTCATTTTTGGAAAATTTCGTTTGTGATTTTATGGATGATTTATTTTTGTATTGATGCAACGTGTAGAAAGGCGAGGAATTTTTATTTTAATCCGAGTTTTAATTAGTAGATTTTAAATTTTTGTATTGATTAACAAGCAATTATTAGACTACTTGTGACATCGTCATAATGCCAGACTGCAATGTTTAATCATATGTTTAATAATTTTTTAATTTAAATATGTGCTCTCCATCTCAAATTAGTAGTGGCTTGTCCCTGTACATCATGCTTTTCCTATTAGCAAAAGAATCGTGCTGGTCATTATCTAAATCCTTCAATGGGAAATTTTTAAATTGAAATAACATGATTTTCCATTCAAACCGAAAGTTTATATATAGTTAATTAGGGCCTCCTGCCCCTAAGGTTTCCATATCTGGTCTTGTCTTACATCTATCTACGACTGTTCTCGAGATTAAAAATGGACAGACAGATGGACGGACAACTGTGGGAATTTATAGGTCCACAATTTTTTCAAATTCAGCCTAATTAATAAGGCTAAAACGTTTAGCACAGAAAACATATAAATAATTATAAAAATCGTATAAGTTATTAAGCCGTGCTTTTTCTTTACACACAATTGTCATTGAATTTAAATAAACTCCTATGAAACTACGTTGGGATTTTGTGTACTTACCAAGCGCGCGCAGAAGTCCAGTTCTGTTTACAAGCTTAAACAAACACACTTCACTTAAATTTTGCTGGAAATTCTTCTAGTTTTAAAACAATTTAACGTGACGACTGAGTCAAAATTCTAGCTCAACAGCTTGTTTGTATGGCTGGCTAACAATACTGAACAAGCTTAGTGCTTGTTAGAAAATAAGAGCTATAAAACAGAAATTTACAATTAGCTTTTTTTTATAATTAGCATAAATCGTATTGTTCTGATTAAATATATTACATTGAAAAATTCCTCGTTATATTCTTTTAAATCGTTTATTGTGGATATGAATCTAGTTCGTGCCTACATTAAATTTATCTTGATTCTAAATTAGAAAACATCAATTTATTAGCGATAATCTACATAAGTTGAATGAATGAGGAACGAACAATATAATCGTAAAGAACATTTACGTGGAAGGTCAAATCCATTGCTAAGTTATTTATAACTTAACGATGGTTTTGATGGTAATGTGTTTAGTACGAAAATCACCTCTTAATATATTGATATATTTTTGTATTACACAGTAATAAAATTTACTATTCCTAGCAAAAACTATAAATTTTTAGCGTATAAAATTTAATTATCAATTAAATTTTTTACATTATAAAATAAATGTTGTTTCTGAATACTGCGTATAATTAATTTCTTTTAAAAATTTAAAATATAGAATATATTTTAAAAATAATATCGAAAATTTATTATTATTATTATTGTTATTTTCTAAATTTTACTATTTATGTAATATTTTTTCTTTTATTACATTACGTAGTTTACGTAATGTAATAAAAGTATAAAGTTTACGTAGACATATTCAACGTAAACTTTATACAATGTACTCTATATTTTTATTATGTATATGAAATTTTAATATTTAATACTTCTATATTTGTAATTTCAAGTTAAACTATCCACATAGTAATTCAAAAACACTCCACAAGTATCAAAGCGTATAGAATTTTAATTAAAAGACAATGGGTTGAGTCGTTTTACCTCGAATATTCATTTTGGTTTGTTGTGAGCATCATCAGTGATACAGCAAGCATCCTCCTGAATTTAATTTTTTTGCCAAACTCGAAACAGCATATTTTTTTTGTCAGTTCGGTAACTGCGATGATGATTCGAGATTTGAAGAAGGGTGAATAAACATTAGATCTCTAATAAAATCCCAGATGAAAAATAAAGAGGTGTCAAATCACCGAGAAGGGACAAGATGGAGACCAAACGTTTATTGAAGATTTTAAGATATATCCGGATACACAATTCTCCCTCTTAGAAAAAAAGGGGGCCGTACATTCTTTGTTAAGAACACAAAACACATTCACTTTTGAATCCAGTCATGAACATGTTGAACAGTTACTTACCAGTTTTCGAAGCTTCAAATCAAGCAGTTGTGAATGTTCACATTATCAATGAGATGAATTGTGGACTCAGCAATGAAGATAATGCTGTCTAGGAATGTCTCGTCTCTCTCAATTCCATACAATATTTCTACACTACGTGTGATAAACTTGATGTGTGTTTTGCTTTGAACTAACTCCTCAATCGATACTGTAAGACTTATGATTAAAATTTATATGCTTCTGAAACTATAAAGTTCAGTTTGAATCACCCTCCATTAGAATTCACGATATCTTTAAGCCAGAGAATTAAATTTGTCGCTAAATATATGAAATTTCTTGTCCTGACTGACTGACTGATTCATCATCGCCCAGAGCAAACCGCTGAACCTAAAGAGGTGAAATTTGATACACAGTTAGGATATGTCATGAAAACGCACACTAACACGGGATTTTTCGAAATTCCCCCGCGGGGGAGAGGGAGAGCATTAAAGCTTATCCGGAAAAACGGCTTCTACTGTAATATTTTAGATGCGATTTTTTGTTTTAAACTACGTTTAGTCTTCATTGAGTACTTAGGTGTATTAAATTAATAACATTTCAGACACTGTTATATTTTTATCTATTTCGATTTTAAAAATGTTCGAACCGTTTTAAATTTGAATTTGTTATTGCATATTGGTTCGATTATAGAACGATTCTAAACGTTCCAGAAACGTTGAAAAT
>NW_019384335.1:1040660-1115084 GCF_000671375.1 Centruroides sculpturatus | reverse complement strand
TAACAGTTTACAATTGTTGAAAATTATTTTTAAAATTATATTTTCGAAATATCTTGAAAACACGTTTAAAAACAAGATTTTCTCAATACAAAAGCAAGAACATCTGAAAAATCCGTGAAAGAAAATATAAGGGTATCAAAATTCTGTTTCTGAAGGTGACAGAGGTGACACCTCGCTCTGTTTACAAAACCTGAAACTTTTCAAAACTATATCAAACTATCAAGTCTATAAATCATGAAAACATAAAATGTACGTATACTTCCGACGTCATTTTAAAAACTTTCTATAATAAAAATAAAATAAAATAAAATTTTATTGAGTTTTCTAAACATTTTAAATTATGTTTTTAATTCCAAGTTTTAAAAATATATTAAATAATTTATAAGTTCGATAAATATGAGAAATTTATCACTTGGTAAAAACTTAAAATTTTTATTATTAAATTTTTGTCTTTCGAGTTAAACGAAACAAAATAAGAACACAAGGGAGACGAAAAAAATGTAAAAAATATAAAATTCTGCAATGTTACAGAAAAATTTTTCCTTGGTTTTACTTCTCTACATATTGAGACATTTTTCTATTTCGCATGGGGTGAATGCAGAAAAAATTCATAAGCAGGCGGTCTTTTACACAAACATGACTATGGATTTATGCATAGACATATTTTGTTTTCTGCCATAGTTTACTGGAAATATGTAAGGAGAAATCGAAAGAAATAAGTCGCCATCTCGGATCACCGTTTTTTTCCTCAATTTACACCCCACTTAATTCACTTTTTTCANTAATCCACAGACAGAGGAGTAACAAGTATAAAAAAGTGGAAGGAGGGAAGAATTCTGTGATTCATTTTTTATTTAAATTGTTAATTAAGAGATTTATATATATATATATATAACACATATCACGGTTTTAAATAAAATTCATAAGTACAGTACCTAATTGGGAAAGATAGAGCCTAATGATTCAAATATTAGTCAATAGAGTCCGCCACCATTCACTAAAAAGGCTGCCAATGACGTATCTCGTTTTTGATTTTTCAAGTAATTGTTTTGTGATTTTTTTTATTAAAAGTAAGTTTATATTATCACTATGTAAAATTTCATGCAACATTCTTATCTATTCATAATAGTTTTTGAGATACGAAGGTATTTAAGTGTGTTTGCAGAAGGCTTAAAGATGATAATTTAGGAAAATGTGCTCTTGGACCAGGTTCAGTGATAGGTTTTCAAAATGAAAATAAAGGCTTGTAAAGTATATAACGAAATTATGAAATTCCAGATTTTCATAAAAAATTCGTGATTGGCATTAGTATAAGTTGAAATTTTCTGTAAAGTTAGGAATAAATCTTAAGTTTAATAGACAAAAAAATAAAAAATAAAAGCTGGAAAGTTAAATCTTTTCTTATGGAAAAACAAAAAATTGTCCCTAAGAAAATCAAAGGGTAATTTTTTTTAAATAGAGCAAAATACATGAGTAAAGAAGTCGCGAAAGTTCTTAAATTGCAAGAAAATGTCTTAGGCCAGTAAAGTTTCAGAAAGAAGCCTTGTCACCTGAAATATCGACTCAATAATAAATCAATGCATTTAATTACTTTAAAAGGATCAGAATCACTCATCATCCAATCTTTCCTGAAACTATTATAGTTGTAACCTGATGTAACACAGAGGAAAAATCCGGAAATTCTCGAATCTGTTAACAGGTTTCAAAACCACTTTGCATTCAGTAGAACATTTAATTACTGTATTTTATGAATATTAAAAAGTACAACGGAAAATATTAGAAAATACAGTAGATCTCCTATAACACTGTCGATAATTCCTTGTTATATGAATTCCATGTTATACGAGTCACTTAGATTTTACAAATAGCCTACATGTGCCGGGCTGTGAACGGCTCACGTATTTGTAAAATCTAAATGACTCGTACAACACAGAATTCATATAACACGGAATTAGCTACAGTGTTATAGGGGGTCTACTGTATTTACGAACGTGTCTTTATTACGTTTTCCCCCCAGCAAAAACAGGCTAGTGTTTCTTCCATGTCAATAAACGCTTGAGTTTAACAGCATTTGAAAACATTACCGTTTTGAAACTAATTCACTGTAATGTTTACGTTAATTTTCATTTTAAATTTTAAGCACGAATAGTGTTTGAGGTTATTATTATTATTATTATTATTATTATTATTATTTTATAAATAAAGGCCAAGAATGGTAAATTAACGTTGTGTACCAATTGTAATACTACACGGAAACTTTCTACATCAATTATGTGAAAGTATCTTAAATCCAGGCATACTTTACTGTCAAGTAAAAGTAAAGAAAGTAACTAAACACAATTGTGCCGATTTCATTGACTATTTAAAACTGGTTTACGTTTGTTTTTGCTGAAACAGCGGTTACAGAACACTGGTTTTGTTGCCAGCACATCTTTTTACTACCCATTTGTAAATTTAAAGATAAAAACAAGAAAGCCAAAGTTTGCAATGTTATAATTCCTGAAAAATCCACTCATATGAATTCTGATTTGTTTTTAAGTGGATTAAAACCCACTTTTTACCAAGAAAACTTACTGATTAGGTGGGTTTTAATTTTAAATATCCATGTTTCAAATGAAAAGTTAAAATTCTGTAAGAAAAATAATAGTTTTCTTTTGCTTCATACAAATGATTATCTATAATCCCTTGACACATAATTCTTTTAAAACCTTGAAAAGTCTTTTTTAACATTAAATATAATCTTTCGATAAAAGTAAATCGGCTTCGGTTTTGGGAGATAATTTTGAAGAGCATGGCTTATAAATGCTATTGTCTCTAATGCCATGTCAGGTATCGAATCAACAGGAATTCCTAATTAGTCATTTACAGTTTGTGAAACAGAAGTTGACACTGTGTAAATTATTCAACAATCAAATTATTCACAGCCAATAAGCAGGATCTAATCATCTAGGTTAGAAATGCAGTAGACTTGCCTTTTCATAGTAATAATATCTTAGCAACTCTCACTAAAATGATACTGCCTCTAACAGTGATCCTAAAAGTGTAATACCCTCAAAATAACTGCATGAAATTGCCATCCTACCAGAGTGTAACTAACAAAGGAAGGGAACAATGATCAAAACTTCTACTGTTGGTCTAAAACCATTAACAAAGCTAAATAAAAGAGAAAGAACGTTTTAGAAATAAAAAGAAAGGAGAGAATCACTCAAACCAATCAAATGTTAAGAAAGTTAAACGTGTTAATTTTTCAAAACCACAATTGTCTTCTGATTCCTCGAATTTTGATAATTACTTAGCTCGAGATTGTTCTTTGTATGATTCAGAAGCAGATGATAAAAATAATTGTGGCGAATGCAACGATTGGCGTTCATTATGTAACACAATGTATATTGCAATGTAACAAGTGTAACAATGAAAACACAGTTGAGTACACTGATACTGATGAGTACTGTACACTGCTGTGTTTGTACAATGTATTTGTACACTACTGGACAGAAAAAGTGAATTTATTTTTCATTTAATCCACCATTAAGACACATTTATGCACAAAAACAAAACTAAACACCTTACTGTTATAATTTTTATACAGTAAAAAAGTAAAAATATTTTTTTTTATATAACTTTTTTTAAACAATAAATTAATCCAGAATGCCAACCGACACAAAGTTTTATAATTATACAAATTTCGTATAAGTTTTTAATATTAAATAAATTATTTACTGATTTATAATTAACTAGCTGTTACTCGCGGCTTTGCCCATGCGGATTTTGCAAACAAACCCCATTTATATTCAGTATTTCAACAACCATAGTAATTGTTATATAAAACCTACCTCTGAGAATGATAAGAATTGTCGAGAATCAAACGAACTATTTTCAATTTGATCAATTTTCTGGAACGTTTACAATCGTTCTATAATCGAACCAATATACAATAACAAATTCGAATTTAAAACGGTTCGAACATTTTTTAAGTCGAAATAGATAAAAATATTTATAACAATGTCTGAAATGTTATTAATTTAATACACCTAAGTACTCGATGAAGACTAAATCCTCTCCCTCTCCCGCCCGCGGGGGAATTTCGAAAAATCCCTTCTTAGTGTGTATTCCCATGGCATACCCTACTAAAACGCAGATAAAAACAAAAAATCGCATCTAAAATAGTACAGTAGAAGCCGTTCTTCCGGTTAAGCCTTAATGCTCTCCCTCTCCCCCGCGGAGGAATTTCGAAAAATCCCTTCTTAGTGTGCGTTTCCATGACGTACCCTAACTGTCTACCAAATTTCACCTCTTTAGGTTAAGCGGCCTGCTCTAGGCGATGATGAATCAGTGAGTGAGTGAGTCATTCAGTCAGTCAGTCAGGACAAGCAATTTTATATATTTAGATTATTTAATTTATTACTTTGTAACAGTTTTATTACTTGTTTAATTAATTACGAACACCAAATTGTACGCCTGTAAAATGTAATAAGTCTAAGTGAATTAAGTCGAGGATATTAAGAGGAAAATATTTTCGTCTTGATTATTACATTTACACTTATATCCTATTATGGAAGTACATGTGAACCTGTTTATTTCTGGGATAATCAAATACACGACTATTTTCTATAGAAAATAACAGATTTCTTAAAGAGAAACAAACATATTAACGCTCAACATAAAAGCAATGTCTTTGTTACAGGATAAAACAAATATTTAATGTAACATTAAGCATATAAAATATAAATTCGACTAAAATTTTAAATTATGCTACGCTATTTTGAAATCCAATTTACATTTTTATTTTATCTAAAATATTTGAATACAAATAGTATAAAGTTTTAGATATAAATGTACCGTAAATTTACGTTATCAAAATATTAAAGAAAAGTAGTAAAGATTTTTTTTAATACTTTTTGGGTCAGATTTTAGCTTCACACAAACAATTAATATAACTTAAACAGTGTTACAATTGTTGAATTACTGTAATAAATTCGTGAATATCTGGTTTTGTTTTTACTTTACGGAAATTAAAATCATAACTCGTGATTATGTTCTTTTACTGTATTTAAATTTAAATTTGCACAAATAACTTCTCAATTTTAGTGGGTTTGTTTTTTCATTAATAAACAACCTCATTTCCTGTTACCATTTGTTATATAATACATCTATAATTTATTCTAAACATTTTTTAAATTCGGATTTTTATTCTTGTTTATGCAAATCTAATTTACATGTAAAATTATTTTGCAATCGATTGATTCTAGAGATAAATTTAGTGAAAAATCTGATAATATTACAGTAGAAAAACCGAATATAACGACAACAAAAATGGAATTAAACATTATAATATTGTTTAAGGCTTATTTAAATGTTTTATAAACGTTAATTACTCAGTAATTTTATGTTAGGTTTTCAACTAAAAATGCTCTTAGACGAAGCTATACAATTAATATTTACAGATAATTTGCAAGTCAAAACTTTTAAATGCTTAATTTGTGTATTTTCTATAGTAAAAAATTATGTAGTTATAGTCTTATGTCGTATTTATGGGGGTGATGTGGATGATGGATAAATATAGAGGCTTCGAGAATAAATTTTCAACTATAATATTTATGATAAATAAATTAATTGTTTATAAATAAACGTTACTTTATAGTACACTTAATTTTTATTCATTCTGATCATAGATAACCTCATAGACCAAAATCTTAGTTATGCCATAAATTACCTATTAATGTTTTCGTTTCATCCACCTGTTGTCATGGAATATTTATAAATCACGAATTATAAAAACTATAAAATTTTCCAATTATTGTATTATATAAAATATAAAGTAGTTATTCATGCTATAAATATAGATTTTCCTGGATTTTTTAAAGTTGTAACTGGCAAAAAAATATATATATATATATTGAATTAGAAAGGTGCACATTGAATCTCTTTAATAAATAATAGAGTTTTTTCCTCTCTAGCTAGTAGATATAGTTAGACATATTTGCCAAGTCTCTCTTGGCTGTTCTCTCTGCGGAATAATCTAATATTTACGACATGTTAAAGGTTTCTGAAGTTGATACCGTGGTTGCAGATAATCATAACTTACTCGTATATGCATAGACGATTTCAACTATAAAATTAAGTGCTGGTAATACGGAATGATAGAATACAATTAATTAGATTAAGAAATTAAAATACGCCATTATTTTAGACACGTCATAAAAATTTTTCTGCCAAATGTCTTGTGATCAAAGTCTAAGACAAAGAACGAAACAGTAAGCTCTAGCGGATTTAAAAGATAATGTTCTTTCTCTAAATGATAATGTAATTTCTATAACCTTTAAAGAAAATGAGTCATGAAATATAAAATACATAATTAGAAACGAAATGAGAGCAGTTATAAACCATCAACAAAGCAATGATCTTTAATAATTAAATAGATCATTAATATAATAATTGTGAATATAACATAATAAGTATAATATATTAATAATTAATATGTAGCATTTATTTTAAAATAAAATTGAAACTATATATTTTTTTACTGTATTTTTAATTTATTTGTAATTTTTAAATTAATTTTTAACCCATCCTATCTGTATCTAATCTGCAAACTAATTAATATAATTAAAAATATAGAATATATTCTAGGGACGATACTGTTAACGTTATAAATTGATATATGTAGCATCCATTCTCAGTNATTTTTTTTTTCAAAAACTTCTAAGTTATAGAGTATATACTTTATTAATATATTGATTTTTATCTGTTACTTTCTATCAGCAGCTGTTATTAAAATTTTTATAGTGAATAAAACATTTTTTATATATTTTTTTATTCTTTATTAACATACTTTCCCAATAACAAATATACTGTATTAAAAGAAATACATAAAAAGAACAATACAAATACCCCTCAAATACAAACACTATAACCATAAAACGACGTACTGTACAATACACATAAATAAATAAAAACAATAAAGTTGTAAAACAATAAAATCTGTTTATCCATTTAATGACCTAAGAGGGGACGTAAATACATTTCTTGCACATCTTTTTGATAAATTCTAAATGGATAATGTTCTCACAGTTACTAGTTTCCGAGGATATGTGCACATTCATAGGCATACATACATACATACATGAATGCATACGTAATTTACGTACATGCGTACAAACCTAAGGATGGTCTCACATACATTTTACACATCTTTTTGATAAATTCTTTCAATTTACTTTTGAATAAACATGACCGAAAAGGAATATGAATCGAGAAACACTTACGAATGTTTATAATATAGTCTATTGAACACTATAATAAATTAATTTATCAAAATAACTCAATCTACTTTCTATAGATGGAATATACAACCTGGCAGCGGTAGATCCACAAGTTTGCTTAATAGTAAATATACCTCATACTAGATTTAACACTAGTTACATTTGTGATAACTGTGGATATCCAGACTAGTATAACGTAATCCGCTATTGATTGAAAATTGGTAAAGAGCACGGCTCTTGAAGATAGTAGTTGGCAATGGCGTCGTAACATACCATACTAATTGCTTGACCCTCCAGTAGTTTAGCAACATGTTGGTTAAAAGATAGTTTACTATCAAATATCACACCCAAATATATTCAATGAATCAGTGTTATGTATCGAGAGTGGGACCAAACTAGAAGAACTTAAACAACTTCAATAACGTATAAGAATTAACAATCAAATGAATTGAATTTGTTTTTTTTAATTAGGAATTATGGATATTGCAGAGACACACTATTATGAGGAGAATACAGTTACTTTTATAAGGATCCGGATGAATAGGTGGAAGTAAATAGAGACATGTATTTTGAACAGAAAACTTGATGCAATTTCATCCATGCTATAACTATTTAAAGGCATAAATTAATTTCATGGATTATTTCATTATACGAAGATTTATGTCATACCAGCAAAATTATCTTCCTTATGTTGGGAGTAAGAAGAGCTTGAAATGAAACATCATAAAATATCTGTTTTATATAATTATAAATTACGTAAACCGCGTCATCTGGTCTTTTATTAGTATTTTTACTATTTATGAATAAATCTAAGTAAAAAGAAATTGCTAAAAAAAGTAGAGTCATATGCATATTACTGCACGTTTTTGTATACATTCGAATTGAATTTGACAATTATGATAATATCTTTGTTGAAGTAATTTAATTTATGTACATATAAATTAGGAGAGTTGCCATATTTATTCCACGCAAGCCAGTTCTTCCCTGTTTCATTTTTATTTTTATCAAATCACAAGTATAACATTTATAATGAAATAAATTTATATTTCTTATATTAAACATTTTTGAATAGCTTCATAAAATATATTGTGTGTTATCCACTTTTTGTTACAATAGAACATTCTGATTTATAAGAAAAGACTAGACTTTAAATGAGATAAAGACTTTTAGTTTACTGCTGTCTAGATCATTCCAACAAGAATTCATTTAAGAATTCCTCTAATTTTAAGAAACACAAAATTTGCATGGATGAGGAACATATAATATAATTAGTACTCTAAAATTTTATTTACATATTCATATATTTTCATAACACTGTTTATAAGAAATATAAACATGATACCGCCACCTCGCCTAATATGATAATATATAGATATATATATGATACAGTATTCATTATGTTATACGTGTCCCCTTTGCGTTGATTCGTGTATAACATAGTACAAGGTATTACTCTTATTAAATTTATTAAAATAAGCTGAAAAATCAGATATTTTCTTAAGTATGATATACAATGGATGATATATAGGCAATCATTTAAGATTATTTTTTAAATCATCAAACTTTGATTATATCATCTCAAATTTTTACCACTTAAAAGAGCCTTCCATTAAATAGATGCTTGAAAAATTAGAACCTATCTGAGTTTTATAATTCTAAGTAAATTCACATTCAATCGTGGCATCGATCCATATGGGATAGAGAAGAATATTTCCAATGTTTTTATACCAAACAATTGTTCTCCTTATAACGTATTCTATTTTTATACCATACTATAAAAATTAAGAGCATCCCTCCTTCGTAATATTTATACAGACAGGACCATGTCTATTCAATTTATTATAATTAAAATTATTTAAAAATCAACATTCAAAGCTTACACATAATTACATAAAGAATCATATAATTACAGAAAGAAAGAAACCAAACTTCATATTTAGAAAAAAAAATCTAGCAACGAGTTGCTTAACTTTCTCGGCAACATTTAAAACTGCGCGTGTAACGCCATCTGTTATGATATTTTATTTAAAACTTTTTATATTTTTAATTATTATAAAATGGAAAATACTTAATTTTGAGAGTGCGATGGGTTTTACAACTGTAAATGCTAACGAGTAAAATCTTCATTAAGTCTGATCCCCTCTAACTCTCCAACCCGTCGATCTTTAACCACCAAAATTTAATAGCATCAACCTCCTAATACACAAAATTTCAGAAAGTTTTGAGAAAAGACACAGGAGTTATTAAGTTTCAAAGAGAGTGAACGAAAACGTGCCACCCCCTACAGACAAACATTCATATATACAGAAGATATTACATTGTTAAATACAGTAGAGCGTCGATTATCCGAAAGAATTCCATTCGGCAAAGTTAAATTTTCGCCAGTGCTGTGGCGCTGCAATCTTTGGCTATGTCTTAGGCTACTAAAACATTTTACGTTTTTGATACTAAATTAACTTCTGAAGTATAATTTTTTATTGTTTTTATATTTTTCAATATATTTATTTTGTTTGTACAAAAATAAAAAAATAATTTTTAACGTANTTTTATTGTTTTTATATTTTTCAATATATTTATTTTGTTTGTACAAAATAAAAAAATAATTTTTAACGATACAATAGTCTTCGTTAGGCTTAACATCGACGAAAATTCAACGCGAAGCGACACGCAACAGAGAAAAATTTAAAAATGGGATAGGTTAATATATTTTTTTGTACATAATCTGTTATCCGAAATATCGATTTTTTTTCCGAACAACCCCAGTCCCCAATTGATTCGGATAATCGACGCTCTACTGTAATTATAATTTACATTCCAAACTTCCATTTCTCACACACAAAATGAGATTGCACGTTAATTCGAATGAACCTGTAGTTTAATTGACATTGAAAATTGAATACAATTATATCTGCATACGTCATAATACCGAATAAATTATAAACTCTACTCATTAGTATGACGTATTATAGCATTATATCAATATTAAGTTGAAAATAAATAATATATTATAATCAGAAACTAACGATTATTTCCAAAAAAAAATGAATTTATGTCGAAAATTTGAAAAAAAATGTCATGTATATTATTTGGGCATTGTCACAATGTAAGGAGTGAAATTAACGTGACTTCCGGTCCAGATAAGAAGTTAGTATGTAGTTAATCTGCGCCTCCTGTCTTTAAGATTCCATATCTGGTCTCGATTTTCATCTATGTAACACTATTCTCGAGATTAACGAAGGATAGACAGACGGACAAACGAAAGTGGGAATGTATGTCTTCAACATAATAAAGTTGAATAATTTGGCACCGTTTTTTTTTCCCATGAGAACGACCCACAAAATTTATTATTTAAAATTATGATAATTTATAATGTTTTCTTTTCTATAATTATTTTTCTATTGAATTTTTCCCCAGAAATTTATTTATTTTTTATAATAATATCATAACATAACCCATTAAGACGATGCAATCAGTATACAAATTTGCTCTAAGTACATTTCAAACTTAATCTAAATATTTAATATAGCAAGTAATAATCAAAACTTTAATAGGATTATCTTATAATATTTTAATATTTCCTTTTAAGAGATGCTATTCTGTAAAAATATGTAGCTAGAAATATATAATGAATCGAAAAGCTACAAAAACTGCATAAATTTACCATATTTTTAAAATATAATTAAATAAACTGTCATGCTAATACGGACAGCCAGTCTAATCCAAGATTTTCCATCTACTTTATGGGATTTAGTCTATATTCTTAAATAATACCATGATCTTTCATGATGTTAGAAAGGGCCATTGACTAAATAATGATAATACGCTGTGTTGGTTTAAGAAAAATTCATATTATAAATTTATGTAAATTGTTAAATATAATTTACATAGTGTTCGATACTACGTAAATATAATTATATTAATAACTCGTATTATTTAATTATGTTCTCATAAACCTGTACACAAAATAACACGCATTATAATAGGCCTATACAATCAAACCTCGATATAACGTCGACCTGGTATAACATTAAATGATATTTGCGAACGGATCTTTCGCATAAACATTAAATAGAGGGTCTCTTAGTATATGTAAATTACTAAATGTACTATTTTATGCGTTAAAAACAGTAGTGTTAGCACTAAATTACGTGATTTTCCAACTCTCGAAATTGTATACATACGTCATTACTGCGTATAATTACTATCAATATTTTAGATACTTCAATTTAATGCCACACTTGATTTAGCGCCAAACAAATAGCGGTGTTAAATCGGGATTTGACTATATTAAGCTATTTAATAGTATATATTCGTATAAGTTTCTGTTTGTAAATAGAATTTAGACAAAAAAATATCTTAATTATTTATTGTGACGATGTCAAAATAGCTAATTGCAATTTTTAATTATATTTTAATTTAAAAATTAGTCGGGGAATCGATTTTTATCTAACTCAGTTTTCGAGATTAACAAAGGACGGACAGACGGACGACAGTGGGAATTTATGTGAATGTGAGTTAACGCAATATTGACATTTCTGATCAATAATTCTCGTATATAAGAACTTTGTCATAGTAATTCATTTTGAAAAAGATTTAAAAAAATCATTATGAAATTCTTATATAAATGATTGTAGTAGAACATATAAAATTTTGAGACTACTTGAAATAAATTATCTTATAAGTTTGGCTATAAATTTTGTCTTATATTATCTTATAAATTTGGCTGGAGTGAGACATATGTTATAAGTTGCAATATGGAAGATTTTGAAAAAATATATTCGATCAATTTTCTGTAATTTTTGAAAATAAATTCTACAGGGAAATTTTTAAATTGCTTTTCTTTTTTTTTCTCCTGTTTCAATTTGGTTATTTTAACATACAACGAATACGTTTGGTTGTTGAACTTATATTATATCACGCAAGAATTCTAATGATAATTGCTTACAAGAATTATTTTTTATTTAATTAAAATATATGCTCTCCACCTCAAATTAAGAATGTCTTGCCCCTGTACGTCATACTTTTCCTTTAACAATACAGTCGTGTTGGTCATCTATCTAAACACCTTTTAGAGAAAGTTTCTATCTAACACCATACTGGTAGACTTTAATTAAATATTCAAATTTGAAATTCCGAATGTACTGATAGGAAAATGACTTAATCTAATAGATAAGTATTTCCAAACAGTTGTCCACCCACATTTAATTCTGACATTAACTAAGAATACATTTACATTAAAGATTCAAAAACACAATTTTGTTTTAGTGTTTAATTTAATATCAGAGTTTCCTTTCTGGTGTTTTAGTTAAATATAACATAACACAACTATATTTGGTGAATAAAAAAAAATATTTTGTAAGAATATAGAAACAAAAATTAATTTAATAAAATGATTTAATTTGATTCTTCTTAATTGTGTTTGGCACGTTTCGTTGGCAGAAAATTTATAAATTTGATTAAATTATTTACATTGTTACATTGTTATATTAAATTGTTCTATAATCTATAATTTATAAAAAGCAGAAAAGTTAATTAACATTTAGTAATTTAGCAGATTTTGATTGTTGGTTAGTCGCTTTTGTTACTTTCCCAATTGTCATATTTAACAGAGAGAAAATAATGACGATAAGTAAAAAAAAATAACCCCCCAAAATTTTTACATTTTTTTCTCTACTCATAAGATTTTGAAAAGTCTAGAAATGCAAATAAATTGATGGGTTTTTCTGTAGGTATGGATGTTTGTGTGTGTGTGTGTATGGGGGTGCACTTTGAAGCTTAATAAATCCTGTGCCTTTTGTCGAAAACTTCCGAAAGTTTGCTGAGAGGTTTGGGTGTTAAGGAGACTGTTGCAGTTAAATTTTGGGAATTAAAGGTCAAAGGAGTGGGAAGATAGAGAAGGTCGTGTGTCATACCTCGAGTGAAGTTGGACTTAATGATTTTACTTGTTATTAGCATTTAGAACTTTTTAAAACCTATCTCTGCCCTCAAAATGAACCTATTTGCTACTTTTATAATAATTAATAACGTAAAACGTTTTAAAATAAAATATCATAACAGATGGCGCCACACACAATTTTAACTTTTTTGCCCGGAAAGTTATTCAACTCGTTGATAGAATTTTTTTTAAAACTGTATTTAAATTTAACATAAATTCTTAAGAAATTGGATTTATCACAAGAAAATAAGAAAAAATAAATAAATTTATTGCTAAAGAATTCTTAAAAAGAAATAAATGTCCACGATTTTATTATACATTTTTGAATCTTTCAAATAGAAAACGAAATTTAACATACTTAAATAAATCATGTTAAAATAAAAATAAAAATCATATTAAAAAGCTTCATTTCACAAATAAACATCATAAAATTGTAATATCAAAATAGAAAAATCATAATCTTAAGTACAGTTAATGCAATTTATAGATAAAATATAAAGAAATGCGCTTTAAATTTAAAATTCTACAGAACAAATTAATTATAATTTTGTTTAATGATATTCAGTTAACAATAGTTCCTTTGTTTATGACTTCTTTAATGTATAATTACAAATTAATGGCTTTAATATTGTAATAATATTCATAGACTAACCCCCCTTCTAACTGTTTAATAATGTATTGAAAACATTTTATATTAAATTTTATTGTCTTGTTCTTTCAGGATAAATAAAATTTTTCAATAATGTCAGACACGCAATTCCTGTTTATGTTGTTGCAACACTTCTGAAAATTAAGGTATATATTTTGAATTACATTAATAATGATAATGTTTACTTGATATAAAAATTAAATATAAACATTTTAATAAAGAAAAATAACTTTATAAGATATACTAATTAACCGAAATTATTGAGATATTTTCAGGAAGATATCATGCAGTTTTCTTTATAATTATAAATATAATAATTCAGTTGTATAGAAAATTAAATTGTTATCATAAAGTTTATAAATTATTGAAAACAAACGAAATTCAGAAGTATGTCAACTTTATATATAAATTGTTTCTATCTTTTATATGTTATAAACAAAGTATTGAATAAATATCGCACTTAAAAATCGATTATATAAAAGACGCCTGGCCAACTTATATTGGAGTTTGGTCTACTATTATGAATGAAAAGTTCAGATAATCGACCTCCATATTTTTATTCTTTTGTAAAAGTTTAACAACCCACTTAATTATGACAAATGACACACACACACCTACATGTACAGTACTGTACAGTACATACCCACATATAATCACTCATACCCAAATACACCTATATGTACAGTTCTGTATATACCCACACATCCCGTTATATTTATTAATTGACGTTTCAGTTTACCCTTGTTTTACAAAGACAAGGCAAATTAAACAACAGTGTATAATAAAACAAAATTTTATTTCTTTCATCGCGCGAGCTATAAGTTTTGCTTTTCTTCGTCTCACTCGTTTTACACATAACTGAAATTGTTTAGGACACAACAAAACAATTTCTAAAATAACAATATAACCTAGATACGACCATTGACGAAAAGAGCACATTCCTTTTGTGCTTATTGTTCTTTTTGCTTTGCCACAGTCAGAAACGAACACGACTACATGTTACCTTATACAGCACATGGCTACCAATCCATAAAAATAGTTTTAAAAAATTTTCTCTGTAAAAAACACGTGTAATTTTAACACACAATAAGGCGGAATTCACACAGATTTTCTAGAACATGTGTGAACACTTCGGATACATTTGAAAGGGTACATCAGTCTATGTGAAGTGTGTATGTTCTCATAGACACCTACGAGAAACACTTCGAGCATCTGCTGTGAATGGCCAGACAGGTGTGCCATACTGCTCTGTAATTATACGCAGTGTAATCTTTTATTGAGTTTTAAATATACATTTATAGGTGCATCTTTGTTTATCGTCTTGGCACAAATCACCACTAGAAGTTTGAGTCTATATTTTGGAACCATACTCTATAGTATTAGAAGCCGATTTTGAGTATTGTATCAAGAGAATATCGACAAGCCTATCTGAGGTCCTAAAGGGTCGAAACCTTAAGTAAAAAACTAACTTGTCTATGCCTACACTTTGCTGAATAATAAAAATCAATCATGTCTTTTTAATTAAAAAAATGCACAAACGCGATGTAAAAAAGAAATACAGTAAAATTTGTAAGGAAAAAACCCAGTTTAAAATTATTTTATTTGTATAAATATATAAATATCAAAATATTCAAAATATAACATAATTTATTTATTTATTTATATCATTTTATAATTATTTTCTAATATTCTCATTTCTATTATATAAAATCTATTTTGTCTACGTTTGGATTTATATAATCTATTTTCTCTAGTGTTTGTTAAAAAACAGTTGAATGGAATTTCTTTTAATGGAAACTTCATTACATTCACAAAAAATTTATGATTTAACATTTCAAAAAAAAATTGTAAAATATATTACTGTATATACAACCATTAAAAATTTAAAATATTTAACTTTTTTAATCGAAAATAACGTTCATATCAATTATAAATTTGCATTTTTGTTTCGTACAGCAGCGATAAAGTAGTAAATATTTTCTAAATTCCTGCAGGAACGAGACTTTAATTCCAAATTGATACGCGTACATTAAAGGAATCGTTAAGGAAGATGCTGGATGACAGCTGCAGGATTAGTGTCAAAATTTTGCCACAAACTTTTGTACAGTCATTAACTGAATAGCAATGGGAAATATTTATCACTCTCAGAAACTAAAGAATATTTTTTTTATATATAATTAAAACAAAATTCTTTCATGTTTGAATATTTCTAACACCGATAAGATTGTTATTTTTGTCTTGATTTTAAAGGAAAAAAAATATGGTGGTTTCAATTTAATTTTTCTCTTACAAACTTTAAAGTTTCTTTGCAATGTTTTTCACATTTAGGTGTAATATATTACGTAAAATAAAATATAACTTTTAAAATTTTATAAAACTTGGCTCTTAAATTTATTTTTATTTTTGAATTTAATTCTTAACTTCTCTCAATTTTTTTTTTATATATCAACTGTACTCACGCCAATTTAAAAAAATTAAATTATTATTAGAAATTGTTAAATAAATTTATTAATTTTGATTAAATCTAGTAAAAATGAAAGACATTTTTACATGTTGAAAGTAGTTACAATATTGAAATTTATCTATTTAAAAATTACTACTATTATTATTTTTTTATTTATTGATGTTATATCGAATTTAATTTCCGGATTTTTTAGAAGTAAAATTAAGTAGGAAATTTAAAATTTATTATTATTTTTTTAATTTAGAAATTATTCAAAAATTTCCAGATAAATGAATCACAAAATACAGCAAATCGATTAAATATAATCATATTTAATCATTTCTTCCGGTCAAAGAATGCAACTGACGTCATTTATGATATCATTAAAGGTATAATATTCCATCATAAAAGTAAAAATGGACTATATTTTAAGGAGAATTATTAATTAATAATCTGAAGATTATTAATGGAAAAATAAATCAAAATTATCTTTGTGTTTACAAAACATCGTTTAAAGTTTTCAACTTACTATCAATTTTTTATGTTCGGACAATTGAACATTGTATTGGGTATAAACTGATCTTTAGTCTCTTAATCTATATTTTTCTTGCCATCAGGAACAAAATTGCCATTTTAAGTTATCTAATAGTCCGAACAAAAGGGAAGGGATGTTCAGTAAATTGATCATCTATTCTGGAATGCCACTGATGGTATTAAGGATAACATTTGTCTTCTATTCTATTTATTTAATTGTTTTCAAGATATATAATGCTTCACTTTATTAATCTATCATTTAATTCATGGCATATGTTCCGGACTTGATATACGATATAAATTCTTCCGGGTTTTCGTGTTTATTTCCTGCTTATGTTCCATAATATATCGTCGCTGTGGGAATTTACACAATAATATTAGAAATAATAACTACTGTTGTTACTTCATTAACAATTATGAGGAATCATTAAGTAGGAAAAAATTACAAAACTAAGTATAAATTTTGAAGAATTTATAGAAAACATTGTTGATTAAGTGGTAGAAAGCGCAGCCGAAAATGATTACATTACATAGAAAATCGATGAAATTTAGAAGTAATTTTAAAATTACATACGTGAAAATGGTGATAATCAAGTTTGTTTTATTATTATCTACAGGAAAATTGTGAATAAAGAAGTAAAGACCTACAACAGAGATGAAGATTCTAGTGTAATTAATGAGAGCTTTTGAAAAAGTAGGGAAGATCAGTTATAGAGGATTCCAGTTACAGAAAGATTAATAGGAAAACAAGATTAAGAGTAATTGTTAAATTGATAGAAGAAAAACTATTTAAAATATTTTTTAGCTTCGTAATTAAATATTTGTCACGATAACTGGATTATTAGAAACACAATACTTGAAAATACTAGATTTAAACACTTTTGTAAAGTTTGTTTTTTTAAACACCTTTCATGATTTTGAGAAAGGCTATGTTGATTTATTATTATTTCCTGGTCATATTAATTCGTATATTTACTGCTAAAATCACGAAATGAATAATAATAACTCTCCAAAATTATAAAATTAATTATTATATTGCAAGAATATTATTTTTTAATGTGGAATTTTAAATTAAAAGACTATTAATTAGTTTATTAAATATAATTTCTTCCAACTTTTTGAGTTTTTTATAAGATACATGTAAGAATATTACTTTGAAAAGGCTAAATTATGAGTATAAGTTTTATGTTTTTACTGTTATAAACAGTATAACAGAGGGAAAATATGGCGATCTGTCAAAAAATGATCCCCAAAAATTTTTACAATTTTTTGATTCAGGACACCTTGAAACGTCGAGAAATGCAAATAAATTTGGATTTTTTTTTCTGTATGTATGGATGTTAGTGTGTGGGGGTCGTGTGTCATATCACGAGTAGGATCGGACTTAATAACGATTTTACTTGTTATTAGCATTTATGATTAGATAAATAAAACTTATCTCTACCCTTAAAATTAAGCTTCTTGCAATTGTGTAATAATTAATAATATAAAAAGCTTTTATAACAAAATCTCGTAACAGATGGCACCACCACAATTTTAATTTTTTTGCGGGGAAAGTTACATAACTCGCTGCTGGATTTTTTTGCACAGTAAATGGTTTAAGATTTAAAAAATTACAGAACAAATAAGGATCGATGTAGCGTTTCTGGGAGAGGAAATTGAATATTTTTCGTATAATTTATTATAGAATAAAGTAGTGAATAAACGTTGTAAAGAACGTGATAATAAATAGGACAGGGAGTTGTCGAAGATAGAAACATAGAATTATCCCCGACTAAATTGATCAAAATAAAAGTTATTAATTCATATTATAATTAATAATAATTAAATATTTAAGAAGAAATTTGCTTAAACATTGTAATTTTCAAATTGCGATTTTATTTTACAGTTCAACTTTATTCAGAAAGGAAAGAAAGCTGCTTCGTTATATTATTACGATGATATAAATGATGTTTTTTTTATAATCATTCATACGAAATGATTTTTTATTTCTAGAAAGTTTCATTAAAGTTTCGAAATTTGAAAATTTAAATGTTAATTACTTTTAGAAATATTTAAGATAACGGAGAAACTTTGAAATGATTTTTTACAGGATTTTTAAGGTAAAAATTTCAGTTTGTATATTAAATATTATTGAATCAAATTTTAAACATAAATTATTTTGACTATTTGATCCTGTTTATAGATGCTTTTCAAGAATATGATTTTCGAATGATTTTCTTTTTACACTGTAAACATTTTTCTTTTTTTAGTCCTCATAAAAGATCAGCATAATATGACGATGTCTCTTGAATAAAATTTTAGAAGTAAAATATTGTTTATTTTTAAATGAATATTTCAGACACGAAAACACGATGAAAGAAATTGAAACAAATATGTGAAATAATTTAAAATATTTATTCACTTTTCTTTTTAAAATTTCTTTTAACGTTCTTTTCGTACAATATATAAAATTATAAAATGCTACTACATAATATTTTCTCTGAATTTATAATTTGCTGTTTTTTATTAGACAGATTGTGTATTGTCATTCCATTAGGTTGGCTTCGTGTAGAAGCACTTAGCGTAATCCTGTATTTTCAAAGAAATCAGTATAGAGAAGTCCTATATAACTGACCTAATAAAACAAAGTAGTTTTTTAAATCCCGTAAAATGAACTTATAAACTACTTTTAAATATTTCGTTATTATTATTATTGTTTTAAATGATTAAAATTGAAATAAAAAAATTATTGTAATTCAATAACGATTGTACAGGGTAAAACAAAAGTCCTTTGCACCCTTTTCATTACAAAAGAACTGAAGATATACTGATTTTGTTAATATAATTATCTATGTAATTATGTTAACAAAATCAATTATATATTATATCAATATTATCAATTATATTCGCAAATAATGCAGGAAGAATGAAATGGAAACTTTGATTGACCTTGAAATTCACTTTCAAGGTCATACATGTTGTAACTCTTCAAGGAGCAGAAGAGTTAATACTTTATAGGCATGTTTCTCCAATTTTTTCCAACATTTATTCCAATATTTTTAATTTTTACTACCATTCCACGTGCAGAATTTTATTACCATTTCCCGCTAATGTGTCAAATTTTTTAAACTCAGTGTATTTTAAATATTCTGAACTACAGATCCCAATTTCACTTAGAAAAGTAAAAATAATTTGAATGTATTTAAGAAAAATTCCAAATACTTAGTTCTAACTGATTTTATTTGAAGAAGTGAAGACAATTAACATAGTTCGTATGGAAAATAACTTGAATTGCAGAAGGGAAGTTGTATTTATATTATTTTCTATCCTAAATAATACAGAGAAATTATTTATCAACATTAACGAAGCATTTAATAATTATTATTAATACATTAACATCAGCTTTAACAAATGATTTCAAGTAGTTAATTGAGGCTTCACTTAGATACGAGATTTCTAATTCAATATTTATTTTAATAATCAGATATGGAAATAACCAGATATGGAAAGCCAAATACATAAAAATCGAGACCAGATATGGAAAGCAAAATACATGAAAATCGAAACCAGATATGGAAATCAAAAATACGTGAAAATCGAGAACAAACATGGAAAGTTAAGGACCAGAGGTCTTGGCTAACTGTATACGAACTAAAAGTCGCATGATTTTTTAAATTAAATTAAAATACAGTATTATTAAAATTTGCATCCTCTCACTCATATATTCGATTTTTTTCTTCTAAAAACAATAATAAATTATCCATTCACTTTAAATTTACTACAAATTCGACAAACGTTTATCAAATCTTTATTCATTCAATTATTATTTACGAGGCTAAGTTTTTAACAGTGAATTAACGTTGTATTTATTTATTTATTTTATTTCTTTAATAATTTTCCAGCAATAAAGTAAATTAAATTATTCCCTATAATTAAACAAAGGATAGAATGATAATAGCTTATGAATTTACCAGCAAAAATAAAACGAATTTTATTAGGAAAAATCAATTTATGATAACGATTGAGAAATTAACTCATCATCAGTATAATAAAGCCCATCTCTCGTCGACGATATGAAATATAATTACCATATTAAAATCTAATATAAATAACATTTATTATAACTATATAGGGAGCAAAAATAATGAAATGTAAGGCAAAATACATTATAAATATTTAATGTNAGGAACAAGTTAATCGTTGTAAAGAATTAATTATAACCTTATTTAATTACAAACTTTTCAAAATAGTACTCTTTAATAACACAAATTACGCATATCTGAGGTTCCCGAAAGCATCGCTCGTGCTTAAAACAATTGCTGTTTACATTAAAATATGGAATAAAGAGTATTGATCTGAGAAAAATTAACAAAATAAGTCTCCTGAAAATATTTACAATTGCTGTTTACATTAAAATATGGAATAAAGAGTATTGATCTGAGAAAAATTAACAAAATAAGTCTCCTGAAAAAATATTTAATGTGTTTTAATATTTATATCTTCTTTCATAAATATATTTTATGAATTCGTCTAACGTACTGATTATTCTAAAAGTGCAATTTTTATGTCATGTTAGAAAACGTCTTGATTTTGCTGCGAGGAGTTTGAGAGAATATCTATAAAGATAGGAGCATTATAATGCGATAGGAAGTTGTATTCAGTGATTTATAGCTGCAGTAATGTCAAATTTAACTATTAAAGTTGTTATATTATACAATTAAAATGTATTTTAATCGAAGAACTTTATTGATTTCACTTTATAATCGATTATACAAAATAAATGACTGAATAAGCAATTAATAAAATCATACTTTAATTAGAATGAATATTGAAAGAAGGCAAAGGAGTAAGAATTTTAGTGTTGTGAAGAATTTTCAGTCGAGTTATTCAAATGACAATCACCAATGCGAAACTCATTTTCGCCACAAATTAAAGTTTTAATTACCAAGTGAATTCTAATCAGATCTCGAAGAATAAGGAAAAAAATTAAAGGAAGAACTGACAACGAAATGGCGTTACTTCATTGAAGAAAGAAATTCTACTTATCAAAATTCGAATTTATTTCTTAAAAAATTTCCTTTGATTTATATAAACGAAACAAACTTATAATGAGATTCTCGTTCTGAATACAGATATATATAAAGATAGTCAAAAATTTAATATTTATGCCCAACATTTGGATGTACAAACGTGATTCGACATAGAAAATACATAATCATTCTTATGAACTGAAGATTTCTTAAAGGAAACAAAGTACAGACATTAGCACTAAAATAAAAGGGATAAAGTATATTTTAAATATATATATATATATAGCCTATAGGCCTATATATATATTTAAGAAAAACTATTCTAAACGGATCATTAAATTAATATAAAAGAATAAATTAAAATAAGTGTAATTTACAATGCGCTTACAGAAATAATTCCATTAATGAGATTCGTTGTTATGTAATTACAATTTATAAAGTCGTTACTGAAAAAAAATTAAAATAATATAAAACATTATTTAAATTATAAAAAGTTAAATTAATAATATAAAAATTATTTCTATTTTTTTAGAATTTTAAATTATCTTTCTACATTCATTAGAAGCAATTATTTTGGTATTGTGCAATATACTAGAATGATAATATAAAACTTAATTATAAAATTATTCTAAGAGCTAAAACTAAATTATTTAAATAAAATATAAAAAATTTATAGTTAATTTAAAAATTTTAAATTTAAATAACTGAAGATTGCAGCAACAATAATTATAATTTAGTATTATTATTATTATTATTTTCGTTCGAATTTTTCTTCATAATTAAACTTATTTTAAATTATAATTAATATTTATTATTAATTATAATTACTACTTTATTTGGTTTCATTTTATAATAATAATAATTAAGACAAAGTTGGGAACTTATTATTTTTAAACAGGTTAAGTTAATTATTGATAAAATTTGATGTTTTATCGGTATATGATCATTTATGAAAATTTTTTTAAAATAATGGACAAGAAAATTGTGTAAATTTTGAATATGGAGTTGGAATTTATTAATGTGGTAGGGATAACACAAAGAAAATAACACATCTTGTAAAAAAACTAGTTTAGTACGAGTGATGTAGTTATTAAAAAGGGTGCTGCATATGGATACACTGTGGGCCATCGATATTCAAAGGTATAGCAGTGTATAATTAAAGGTTAGTTTACATGTATGTAGGTCCTCAGAAGAAAAAAATCATAATAACCATAACGTTTTCCAGGATCATTTTGACGAAACTGAGTCAGGCTACTTACTATGGGCAACACGCATGGCAGTAAAGCAGACATGTGCCATCATCTCGATTCGTAACACTGTTATTAACACGTAAAAAGTCAGTTAAAAATTGTGCTATATAGACAATTTCCGAGCAGAAATAGCTCGAATTATAAACTATTGAATAGTTTTGATCGGTTTCTACAACCTGTGAATACATACTCAAATTTAATTAAAAAATTATGGGTATTTTCTTTCATATTTTGGAAGAAAGTAGACTCACCTACGCCCGATTACACTCAACTCTTTGGTGTTGTTTCTAGAGCTGCACACAGTCACGAGACAATCGTCTTTCCGCTACGTAGACACAGTCCAGCACCACGTTCGTTCTGTTTTCTCTTTTGTGTTGCCAATTCAAAAATAAAAAATAAAGAGATTACCCATGACACTCTCTTATAATCATAAAACACATGATAAAACTGTAAAGCTGGCTGGTTTAAGTTTATAACGCAATATACTGTCTAGTCCTTTTGTAAAAATGCTTGCAATGATATTTGTAGTTTTCAGATACTTGAAGAACTCAATCCTCAATAACTTTCCAAGTACAATAGAACCAAACCTGGTATGATTTGTATTTTTTTTTTCAGTATACATGTTCATTAGCACTTTGATTATCTTTATATTGATAGATGACGGTGGGTTTCCGAACGAAACCTCTAAACCTAACTCGGACAGTTGTTGCGTAGCTACAACTTCCTTGGCTTTTGCCATTAGAGCGACATACTCGGCCTCGCTCAAGGAAAGTGTCACGATGGCTTTAGTGTCACCTGGACAATGGGTGCATTACCAAAATAAAAATGCAACCTGTAAAGGACCAAATTAAATTAGAATAGAAACTGGATTATTACTCTAATCTGCATCAGCAATATGCAGATTCTACGGGAATTGCTTCGTGTTTATCGTGTCGCAAGCCAACCTAAAATTCATGTCAGTTGAAGTTTTTACTCCATCTCTAGTTCCATTCTCAATTGTCTAAGAAGCATTTCACTGTGGATAATATTGATGAACTTCACATATTTAATTTTATTTTTCAGAGTTTGACGCTGACAGAAGATCATCTACATACATTGCTATTATTGTGATGTTTTTGTGTCTCTTTGATGTAGATGCAGTTATCAATTGGCAGATTTCTAAAATGCATTATTTTTAGTGATTTATGGAGTTTTTGATTCCATAAATTTTCCAGCCTACTTTAGTCCATATAGCGACTTGTTTAAAAGGAAAATTTCGTATTTTTTCCCTTTCTTCTGTGATCCCTCCAACTGCTCCATGTAAATTTTAACATCCATATGCAAATATGTCGTTGTGATGTCGATCTGGTGCAGTTTGAGATTGCATTCTGTCGCTAGACCAAAAATCTTTCTTATCGAATTGTATCTTGCCACCGGAAAAAATAACTTCTCAATCGATACCATATCGTTATGAACACTCTTTTCTTCAAGGTGTGCCTTGTGTTAATCAATCTGGCCATTGTTGCCATATTTAGTGAATACCCATTTACATCTAATGAATCTCGCAGGAAGAATCACTAACTTCCAAATGCAATTTTTTTTATAAGAGCATCGCAATCATTTTACATGGTTATCTTTCATGATGAGTGCGAATATGTTAGCGCTTCACCTATTGTTTTGGATCAAAAGTATATGATCGTGAGCATCTGCAAGACAGTTTTATTCAATTCTGTACTGCTTTCATGATCTTCTCCTTCTTCCAGAAACATTTTGAAGGCTGTACTAAGAATTTTCTAGATTGACTAGTATGTTTCACGTGGTCATGATTGTTTATCATTTCATTAAATGGTGGTTCATTTATATTTGAACTTTAAGATCAAAGGTTACGGTGGCAAGAGCAGTAGTGTCTTCAATATTTATAGATCCTCTTTCTTCTACATGATATGGGAGTATAGATTTGTTCATTGACTCATCTAGCTTTCTATGAAATGAACATTTCTAGCCTTAACAATTTGTAGGTTTTCATAAGTTTATGCCTTTGATTCATCACTATAGCTTATCAATATGCATTTCTTTCTCGAATTTACCTCTTCCATGCTTGTTTTCTTGACGTATGCAGCACTTCCAATAATTCAATGATCAATATTTGATGTTTTTCTAGTCTATAATTCACTGGGTGTCTTGTTACTTGCAAGCTCTAGAAGGGCCTCTGTTTAATATGTATGCAACTGTACACTATTTTGGACAAAGTCTCCCAGAGATTTGTTCACCAATCAGTATGTAGCGTACCATTTTAAGCAGATTCCAATTAGTTCTCTCCATTATTCCAATTATTCCAATTAGTTTTCTCCATTTTATTGTCGATTGCTTCTTGGTGTTGAATTCCATTTTCCTCAAAAATCACGCAAATTCTGTTGAGACATTTATTTCCGTTATCAGTACGCAGTATATTCTATCTTTCTTCCATATTGATTCTCTGTGGGTTACTTGAAAACCTTGAAGGCTGGAGAACCTTTACTCTTCTATTTCGTGGGTGCGACATACAAATATCATAACTATATAATACAATATACTTAAATAAAATACATAATTTTTATTGAAGAGTTATCGTGCACTTGATTACTAGTTTCCTGCATGTTTTATTTCTGTTTGTCTTTAGGAAGTAAAGCACTTTTTCGACATTGATAATCTGCCTGAGGCCTCGCTTCCTCTTTAAGGAGTTTTACATTCAGATAATTCATTTATTGCTTCTATCGACATTTAAAAATCTCATATACCGTATTTACTGGCATATAAGACGAGTTTTTATTCATTTATCACAGCTTCAAATTCCTAGGTCGTCCTATACTCGCGAGCGAAAGATTTTTTGCGTTTTTGCAAATAATTTATGTGAACCGTTTATTCGCATTTTTTACCGGATGCGAACCCTCTTTTATTTAAAAATATAAGTATATTATCTGGTCGTTTCAATCGTTCTTGTATATTGTCAGGAGTAAAGATGAATAGCGATAGGAAAAGCAAAGCTTTTGAATTGAATTCCAGATTGAAATTCCAAAATCACACGGGAGCACGATATAAGTTTTAATCCATTCCCACGTGAAAAGAGATGATTATTCGGAAATCAGAATTCGAAGAAACTCATAAGTGTAATCGACGGAGAGTGGATTCGAACTGTTAAGAAATGGCAAAAAAAAGTTCCCGATTGTCCAGTTTTACATGAACAAATTATGTTGTCGGTTTTACAAGATTTTTCCTTAAAGCTTAAAATGCCTGTAATTTTTGCAGGACAATGTGTGAATTTACGTTTATTTGATATTTTACTTGTGATTAAACGAAATAAAATTAGAATTGTATTAATAAATCTATATTTTCTTTATTTTGATCTTTAAAGTCACATATATATATCAGGAAAGCTGCTAGGGTAAGTTAGCAAATCGCTTGGTACTTAAGGCAAGTGTTGTCAAGTTAACTGGCTAGCACATAAAATGTAATGAGTTATCCGAGACCATTTGTAGCTAGGTAGGCCGCTCGGGATTGGCTACCATCAGACAGGTGATCGTTTAGTCTTTATATTACCATAGATTACATAAGCACCATTTTCATCTGAAGCCACAATGTATCGTAGTCATCCTTCGACAACTTCTCTATTTGGTAAAGCCCACATGCCATATGAAAGCGAATAGGTCAATAACAATAGTCTCAGTTCACCACAGCTCACCAGCTCACCACTCACCACAGCTCACCAGCTCACCAGGTCACCACTCACCAGAGCTCACCAGCACAATATTTTATATCTAGTTTATGGTTCAAGTAAATTTTGTTTATGTAATTGAGTGTATTAATGTGGTGCTGATAACACAAAGAATAATATGCTAAAAAAAGTGGTTTAATATTATTCCTAAGCAATCTACAAGTAGTCATGTCACAACCTATCACTCCTCCATGCACATAACTTCCAGCACTATGCTCTCTTGTTCTTTAATGCTGCCAATCTAAAAATGAAAACCAGATTATCACGACAAAAATTAATTATTATTAAATTTAGCTTAAAGTTTCCATTAGTTGATAAGAATAAATTTATTTAAATGAAGTTAATTTTGTAGTTACCATTAGAGCGACATACTCGGCCTCGCTCAAGGAAAGTGTCACGATGGCTTTAGTGTCACCTGGACAATGGGTGCATTACCAAAATAAAAATGCAACCTGTAAAGGACCAAATTAAATTAGAATAGAAACTGGATTATTACTCTAATCTGCATCAGCAATATGCAGATTCTACGGGAATTGCTTCGTGTTTATCGTGTCGCAAGCCAACCTAAAATTCATGTCAGTTGAAGTTTTTACTCCATCTCTAGTTCCATTCTCAATTGTCTAAGAAGCATTTCACTGTGGATAATATTGATGAACTTCACATATTTAATTTTATTTTTCAGAGTTTGACGCTGACAGAAGATCATCTACATACATTGCTATTATTGTGATGTTTTTGTGTCTCTTTGATGTAGATGCAGTTATCAATTGGCAGATTTCTAAAATGCATTATTTTTAGTGATTTATGGAGTTTTTGATTCCATAAATTTTCCAGCCTACTTTAGTCCATATAGCGACTTGTTTAAAAGGAAAATTTCGTATTTTTTCCCTTTCTTCTGTGATCCCTCCAACTGCTCCATGTAAATTTTAACATCCATATGCAAATATGTCGTTGTGATGTCGATCTGGTGCAGTTTGAGATTGCATTCTGTCGCTAGACCAAAAATCTTTCTTATCGAATTGTATCTTGCCACCGGAAAAAATAACTTCTCAATCGATACCATATCGTTATGAACACTCTTTTCTTCAAGGTGTGCCTTGTGTTAATCAATCTGGCCATTGTTGCCATATTTAGTGAATACCCATTTACATCTAATGAATCTCGCAGGAAGAATCACTAACTTCCAAATGCAATTTTTTTTATAAGAGCATCGCAATCATTTTACATGGTTATCTTTCATGATGAGTGCGAATATGTTAGCGCTTCACCTATTGTTTTGGATCAAAAGTATATGATCGTGAGCATCTGCAAGACAGTTTTATTCAATTCTGTACTGCTTTCATGATCTTCTCCTTCTTCCAGAAACATTTTGAAGGCTGTACTAAGAATTTTCTAGATTGACTAGTATGTTTCACGTGGTCATGATTGTTTTTCATTTCATTAAATGGTGGTTCATTTATATTTGAACTTTAAGATCAAAGGTTACGGTGGCAAGAGCAGTAGTGTCTTCAATATTTATAGATCCTCTTTCTTCTACATGATATGGGAGTATAGATTTGTTCATTGACTCATCTAGCTTTCTATGAAATGAACATTTCTAGCCTTAACAATTTGTAGGTTTTCATAAGTTTATGCCTTTGATTCATCGCTATAGCTTATCAATATGCATTTCTTTCTCGAATTTACCTCTTCCATGCTTGTTTTCTTGACGTATGCAGCACTTCCAATAATTCAATGATCAATATTTGATGTTTTTCTAGTCTATAATTCACAGGGTGTCTTGTTACTTGCAAGCTCTAGAAGGGCCTCTGTTCAATATGTACGCAACTGTACACTATTTTGGACAAAGTCTCCCAGAGATTTGTTCACCAATCAGTATGTAGCGTACCATTTTAAGCAGATTCCAATTAGTTCTCTCCATTATTCCAATTATTCCAATTAGTTNAAATTATTGAATTTAGTATTAAATTTTTTATAGTGTTATATCGTTTAATCATACAGAATTTTCTAAATTATTAAACTATAATGTGAAATAAATCCCTATCATAAATCAAAAGACTTATCTTTATGTCCATGGATTGCAAATGATAAAAAAGAAAACTAAATATAGCAAACCAGTAATAGGAGACTACTGGATATACTTTTACATTTTTATACTATAAACATTGTAAACAAGTGTAGAAAATAATACAAAAGACACGTAACATAAAACACTACATATACATTACACGAACAAAGTTAGTAAGTCTGAAGAATAATAATGTTAATCACGCCCACACGCAATTTCTACAATAATTCATATCTTGTAACACGTAAGAAATCCAGAAGTACTCTTCAGAGTTTCAAAACAATTCTAAACTTATAATATTTTTTATTTATTTATTTATTATTATTTGTACTCAGATAAGCTTACTGCTTCCAGGCACAATCATTCTATTTTTTTTATTTGTTTTTTTTTTAAAGAAAGAAAACGAAAAATTGCCTACGACATTTTAAAACTTGAATGGAAAATGGACAAATAGGATTAAATTCTTATTCATTTTAAATAAAATTTTATTGATTAGAAAAACGAACTTATAACCAACATTAGTTGTAAGAAATAAAAATCGAATAAAATTTACTGATTTAAAGATTATTAACGTAGAAACTAAAAGAAAACAATTTATTTCTCAATATTTTAAACAGTAAAATAAACAGTAAACAGCATAAAAGAATTAAAATTATAATTTAACTGCTACTTAAAAATTTACGCTACTCAACACTACATTCAGTGCTGGATTAACTTTCGAACGTTTCTCCAAGTAATTTAAATTTTTCGGGCTCTCAAGCAATAACAATTAGAAGAATTCAACTTATTTATCACTAATATACAGTTTACTACATAGCTTATTATGGTCTACGTTGTCTTCATAACTCAACGAAAAAACTTTAAAAAAATACAGAGGGAAAGTTTCCGACTAGGTCCCTCTCAACGCCGGGCCCAAAGCAGTTTTTTCTCTTTCCTAATTTGGTTTCTGTTTGATTTATTTGATTACGATAACGCGACACGTGGGTGATCTGCTGAGGGGAATGCTTCCCGGGAGAACTTTTTGGGGAAACTGGCCCGTATTTTGGTGTTACAAACGTAAAGAAAACCCGGAAAATTCCACGTGTCTAGCCTATTAGCCAAGTGCGAACCACTACCAATTACCAGTGTTCAATGGTTTTATTCACTCTGTCACTGGTGGGCTTTCCTCCCTGGTAAAACCGCCACTGATCACCATATATGATATAGCCTATATATTGTACATAATAATTTTAAATATTGCCCTTCTTATCTATTATATTCATCCACTGTTATCATTAGTAAATCAGTCAAGCTCTTTCGAAAATATAGATATAAACATTTAATAAATCGAAATTATTTCATTGTTACAATGTAATTGTTTTTATTGTTCAATATTTTAAAATGCAATACTTCGTACAATATAATCTTTATAATGACACTGATATAATATTGTGAAAGCAAATGTGTCAGTATTAATTTCAAAATAAGAATAAGGTTAATCATAATAATTTCGTATGTTAAAAATATTTTGAAATATTTAAATAACGTGGGAATAACAGAGATTAGGTGTGATAATATATTGTAACGCTAACGCAAAAATACAAAAATAAAAAGACTAATTTCTTTTTTCCATTCTGATAATCAACAAGTCTCATGAAAAATTGATGTTTTCAAGCATTTACTTTTGTAAATTATTTGTTTTTTCTCTTCTTTTTTAATTATGGTAAGATGGATTTCTATACGACGATCAGACAAACGTATTTACATTATTATAAATTATTCATGCCATTTTTCAAACTTCAATTACTATAAAATTCTTAATTGGATTTGCAATTTTAAAATTGCAGACCAATACTTGTCCTGTCTTCGTTAACCTCGAGAACGGAGTTAGACAAAAATCGAGGCCAGATATAAAAAGCTTAATACGGAGTTAGATAGGTGAAAATCGATACCAGATATGGTGAGCTTAGAAGCCAAAGGATCCAATTAAGTATATACGAACTTCGGTCGAGACATGATTTTTTTTAAATTAACAGCTGATTAAACATTGCAGCCCGGCATTGTGTCACAATGAATAATTGCTCATTTTAATTTTAAAATTGAATAAATAATTTATTTATATTTACAGATGTTTTTTAAATCAAAAATTACTCTAATTGATATTAGAATTTTTTCCCTAAAAATTACTTTCATAAGTGATTCTACATTCAAAATGTTAATTGAAATTAGTATGCAAATTAATGAATTGCATCTCGTACTTAATATAAATATTTTGTTATTAGTAGATAATTTAATTTTTCTCTTTTTGTTGTATACTTTTTTTAATCGAAAAAAAAAGATTAAGAGGATAATCAGCTTTAAAACTGTATACAGCTACTTATTTTAAATAGAAAGTTATGATAAAATATGATTTAATTAATGTATTTCAAATATTTCTCTAATTAATAAGATGAAATATTTTTTAAAGAACATACAAAAAATATTAAAAATATGAAAATAAGAAAATTCGAGTCATCATCCGTCAATCACAAACTTTGATTTAATTAAATTAAAATGAAAATACTTCATTTTTTAATTAAAAAAATTATAAACAAGATTCAAGTTATTCAGTTTTTACTTATTATTAATACGTCGGACCTCTGTAAAACGGGAACATGAAAATGGCCGCTGTTTATAGGTGGTCGTTATCACAAATTCAACTGTACTTAAGATTGGATAATTGCCTTTAAATCGTGTTAAACAAGAAATTTTTATATTATAATGCTTGAATATATTTCCTTTTAAAACATTATGAACTAAGATAAAAATTCATAGCACAAACTGTAAAGAACAACCTATATTATCACATCTTATGCTTCGATCGTCTATATGGGCCATTCAGTATTCAACCCGAAAAATTCGGAATCAATTCTGATACTCCATTTCTCGAATTTTTTTTATTTATGGGAATTCGAAGTTAGCTATCGATCTGCATTCCTCACCTCGTCAATCTCCAAACTGCGGATCTGGTAAGCGTGATGGTATACCACTAGAAATGGCCATTCTTTATTTTCGTTTACACTTAAAATACCACTATTCACACAAAAATTTATGTAGCATTTACTTTCTTGAAATTTCTTCACGACTATCGTGAGAATGTAGAACACAAACACAGTGCTTAGAAACTTTCATACAAGAACTTTCGTATTAAAAAAGCTGGCAAGGACACGTGCTCGAACAGAAAGTTAAAGGGACCATTAGGAAGTCGGATAATTTTCAATTATACTAATATATGAAATTTAAGAAATAAGAAAAGATGAAAAGAAGTAATTTTATTAAATTATGATAAAAAAAACTCTCTGTTAAAAATACTTAAATTTAAAAAAAAACCGCTACGACACAAGCCAAAGTTAAAATCGTGTCTGATGCCATCTGTTAATAAAAATAACTTTTATATTATTAATTATGATAAAAGGGCAAAATGGTTTAATTTTGGTAGTAGAGATAGATTTTTAATAAAATTATAAATGCCAATAATAAGTAAAATTTTTAATAAATCCGACCCCATTCGAGATATGACACATGACCGCTTCTAAATCACCACGATCTAATACTAGGAGATGTGGACATTAACAAAATAATTACTGTATTTGTAATTATTGTTATAGTGTTGATATAAATGAGTACATTTACAATTTTGCAGTATGTATAAACAATGTTAATTTATATAATATGTATAACTTAAATCAGTAATTGGTAAAGGTGCAGTACTTCATTATTTGACAATTATCTTTTAGGGTAAAGTGAGTTAATATGGCTTATGGGCGAGCACTTCAGTAAAAGTTTTTAATTGAATTGTCCAAATACTGTATATCGATTTAATCTTAGTAATTAATTAAAGTTAGTTGTATTCCTCGCTTCGAAGGGCTCTGCTATTGCTTAAGAATTTTACGAGACACGAAGCAGTGTTTTAATTGATTTCTCGTAAAATCTTAAATTTTTTTCGGTTTGTAGTAACACAGAAAATAGCTGATGAAATTAAACGGTGTGAAGCAAAAGAACCCAATGAATTATTTATTTCTCATGTTTATTCGTTAAACGAAAGAACGTATAAAATGTATGGCATATATATATTTATATATATATATACACACAAACACATTAATTAAAATAAATATTCTTGCACATGGTGATTTCAGAAAGATTTTCAGATATAATAAAACAAAAATAGTTGGAAAAGAAAGATATTAAAATATAAATTAAAATTTATTACTATAAAATCCTGATTCACAGGAAAAACCATCTTGTCCTAGAGGTGAAACAAAATAATTTTTTCTACGCGACGTTAAAAATAATTTATAACTGTTGAATATTTTATTTAGAAATGAAAATTACTTTATATAACTAAAAATATTTTATCAAGTTTTGTTTAAGTAATATCTTAACTTGATTTCTCGAAATATTCAAATCTATATCTTTAATTATTTCAAGCAATCAAGCTGTTGTTATATTGTTGCATGTATAGAATATTTCAATCTATTTTATTTTAAAAAAATTTATATTTATCTATTATATCTCTTGTTATCAACCAAAATTATTTGCATATTTGTTCCTTTGATTTCTTTAATTAAATTTAATTTCTAATTTGGGAACGGAGCTGAATTCTCTTACACTGAAATTTTCTTTATAACGTGTTTCAGGCGTTTCAGGCGTGAATTTATTGTAACTTTTTGTATAAATAATTCTTTTCTGAAGATATTTTTTGAAAATAGATTTTCGTTTAGCTGTGCTGTCTATGTGTATTACAGGTATTCCGGTAATTCAGAGAATTTCAGTTTATACTTAATATTAATAATATCCAAGGTATTATTATTAGGGTAAAACTTATTCAAAGGTCTAGGATAAAGGAAGGAGATTAATTATCTCCTTCCTTTGGATAAGAATAGTGGATAAGAATAGTGGATAAGAACCCTAATAAAGTGGATAAGAAAGATGATATTCAAGAAATATATCTATATATAATTAAAAAAATAATATAACGATCTCCTAATATAATAATAATCGAAAATTAGCATGAATTAACAATAAATTGACTCAAAATATAAACACTATCTTATATACACATTTTTTTCTCTAAATGTATTGAAGAGCAAGTTAAAAATTCTGTTTAAATGATTTTATATAGAATAATAGCATGCAGGTTATTCATTGCTATATTCTTTATACAGTAAAGAAATATCAATATTGGTGATTTCGTAGAGAAAATACTATTTCACGGCACTCGGTGACCCGATCCATAAATGGTTAGTTTATTTTTAAATGTATAGAGTAGGAAATTAGAAAACAGTTTTTCACTAAAATATAAAAAAATATGGTTTAAAGTTTATAAAAACATACTTCACGAATTATTATCATTTTCATCTTACGCTTCCATGATTTTTAAATTACAAAAGAATTTTTAAAAGTTTCAAATTCTCGTAGCATTATCTTGTTGAGCTACAGTTTAAAAATATTATAGATCTATAAATTCCCGCTGGCTGTCTGTCCTTCCTTAAGCTCGAGATCGGAGTTATATAGATGATGGGCATCACTCCGTTGTTATCGTGGAACGTATAATATACAGGAGTAAGACACTTAATTTGAGATCGACAGCATATATTTTAAATTAAATAAATTGAAAATATGATTAAAAATTGCAGCCAAACATTGTGACGACGTAACGGTATTTTTGCTCGTTTGTATTATTTTTCCTGGAATGCTAATATACTGTACAGTAGACTACGTGTCGTTAATGAGATACGCTTAATTTTATTCTTATTATAAATTATGTACAGTACGTAAATTGATATCAAATATGTAAATATTAATATTTCTGTGTTAAATACAATATATAAATATTTTTACATTGTTAATATATCAACGCTCGTGGTCATCCAAAGATAAACGAGACTTGGAGGAAAATATATATTAGAGCCATACAGCAAATTAATTTATTAAATTAAATGAAGCGAAACAAAAAAAAATTATGTAAAGACAGCTAATTCCTCGGAACCTAGAGTAATTTGCTTCTTCTTCTTTGAGGTCCTTCTCAGAACTGCTCGAATTTCGATAAAACTTTTTATTAATTAATATCGAGAATATGTTCACAAAAATTATATTAATGTAGAAATTTATATAGATAATAAATATAAATTTTACTGTGGCGACACTTAATTTAATGGTTATAAATTATTTCTGTGCTTGATTTCTTAAATCTGTCTGAATTATTAATTATAATGGATAATGTTTCCACAAACTGGATAAATTGCAAGAACATATTAAAGTGTAGCTTTGAATATTCCCACGAATCGAATTGTTAAAAGTTTATGGTAGAAAATATCATGGTTACATTATTTAACAAAAATTTGTCTAAATTTAAACATAAAAAAATGGTTTTCTTCTGTTAAAAAATTGATTTTTATACGAAATTTTAAAATAAACTAAAATAAAATTGCAGATGTTTTTAAGAATTTAATACAAAAATATATAATTAAAATATGAATTTACTTATTTTTTATTTATAATCGTTTTTATATTAAAATTACTATATAATTTTGACAATTTTTGAGAATATTTTATTGCAAATATTGGTTAATTATCAAACATTACGAGTGAAAAAGTTATATAAATTTAATCAAAGCTTTTATATCTAATTTTAATAATGTAATTATTATATTAAATACAAATGTCAGCAATGCAAGTAAAAGTTTTTTTTTAAATTTCTTTGTTTAAAATTATTTAAAGAAGAATTTGCTTTAAAAACTTTATACAGATTTTTTACTTTATCGTATGCTTTAGTAAGCATTTGCTGGTTTAATCCAATTAAATCTTTATTGCCGTTATGGAAAATCCCTATAGTCGGGGTTACACAAAAATGTACAGTAATAAATATTAATAAACTACAGGCTAATGAAAATATTTTGAAAACAATTCTTCATCAATGGTTACATCAGTTCAATTGTTACGTTTGATCAGCATCGACCTAACGTAACAATTGAATCGATGTAACTACTGATGCATTTTTCCTTCAATTTTTTACACTCTAAAATTAGATGTGGAATAGAATTTACTACTAAAAAACAAAATTTATTTTATGGCTTAACTGGATTTTATATAGTCTTAATTGTAACAAAACTGACATATATATATGTTCTAGGTATAGTATTTTACGTCTTAGCCTTATATAACTAGATTCAAATAAAAAATAAACGATTCAGGCGATTTCTAAACATACAAATATTTCTTACATTCCTACAATGGTTTATTTTTTATATTTTAAAAATGCATTATATAAAATAATTCTAATCGAAAAAACTTAGACCCTACACTGGAAAGGCGTAATTCACCAATTTAATTATAATTTATTCAAATAATTTAAAATACATAGGCCTACATGAAGAGATTATAACTATTTCAATTCTAGCCAGCTCAAAAGCTATTGTTTTGCCTTCGTTTAAGTGATTTAAAATTCCTTTATAGGAAAAAATAAACGACCTGACGTTTCATTTCATTAACAACATTAATTTTATTCCTATTCATGAACCAATTTTTCCTGTTCTTTTCTAATTCTTCCATCATTCCCAAATACAAAAATTTTTTACTTTTATATATTAATCAAAATTCCATTAGAAAACTATTTATTCTGATAATTTAATTACTAATTCTATTTTAATACGTTTACTCGTAATTATTTGCATACATTAATGTATATAAATAACTAAAATTTAGAATTTTTTCTAGGATTTTAATTTTACAGAAAGTGTAATTTAATTTATTATACAGCGTTACAATATGCTAATTTGTGCAAATTATTGATATAATTCGGCTAAAATACGTAAGAAATGACCTAATCGAATTATTCTTAACCGTGCAAGTTATGTTCCAAAAATTTTTAAGATATTTATTAGTTTATTTACTTCAAAAAGTATAGACAAACCTTATGTCATCAAAAGTTTTTACTTCTTTATTGTATCATTATTACATTAATAATATTTTTATAATATAAATGTGTATAACAGATATAAAATTATTGCGTATAGAATGTTATGACATACATTTCAGTTATTAACATATAATTAAACAATTCTATCTAAAATTAAAGTATGACTCATAGTAAATAATTTATTTAGTATGAGTCATACTAAATAAATTATTTAGTCATAAATCATAATACTACTTAATTATTGTTATCAAATGATTCATTTCGAAGAGCTGTTTGAGCATAATCAGATTCAAATATTCCCTTATATAAACAATCCTGTATTTGAGGTACTTGCTGGATATTGAAGTATTTATAACGGATGAAGTACAGTACATAAATTTATAGTAAGATAAAAGTCTAATATTTACATGTATTTTTTTAAAATTTTGCATTGGGTTTATACGTAATAAGTCTACTGATACAGTCTATAGTATCTTCATATTCTGAAATTAATTATAACATACACGCAAAAATATATAAATATTCCAATTTTAAGAAGATTAAGACGGTATAAGAAGGTATTAGAAAGTATAACAAGAAATAATAAAGTATCAGAAGGTATAAGAAGGCATAAGAAAGTATAAAAAAAGTATAAGGGACTATAAGAAAGTATAATTACCTCGTATATAAAATTGTTTTTATCTAACAATCGTAAAAGAATTTTTTTATCATTATTAATTTAAAATACAATTTAAAAAAATTTAAACTCAAGGTTAATTAAAAATATAATTATATATTTTAAATTTAATTAGTTAATATTCATATATACATTAATACTTTCTGAAGTAAACAAGATTTTAATATATCATAGGATTATAAAATAGAAGTGGCCATTTGAAAAAATTCTTTGACATGACAAAGGAAACTAAATTTTCTAGATTTGTTAATAAAAATTAATAATATAAAGTAAATTTTACAAGACTACTTATCTTCATACAACAAGTCTTGTAGCTATAAAAAATAGAACTTATTCTATATATAGACTAACATATAAGTCTCTTTAGATGGTTATATCCAAACAATCGACACAACTATCAGAATTAGAAATAACCTTACATAAAACCTTAATAATACACTTTGCAAGCAACAAACGAATAATATAAATTGGTTTTTTCGAATAGCAGAGATAGTATAATAATAGAATTACAGTTCAGAATTTATACATTTAATTATATAAAGTGCAACAATAATACTAGTAATGGGCAGTAGAAAGTTTCCTGTATATGAGTAGGCAATAGCTATGGAGTGAGGGTACTTCAGACTTACAACTAAATCGACACACAATCAGGTTTACAGAAGGAACTTTGTTGCATCTTCATTGTTTTTTTCGGAAAGTCAATTAAGTTTATCAGAAAATATTTATAAAAAATCGAAAATTTCAGAAATTCCAGAAATTCTAAATAAATTGTTTACTTAAAAAGCTCATTTTCTTAACTGGGATGTTTAAAATTGTCTTAAAATCTCAAGTAAGAGAAGAATGTTTACATTTTGCATTAAAATGAAAATTTCCGATCAATTTTTATGTACTGTATGTATTAAAAATATGTTATCTGTTTAAACATAGAGTACATTCGACTTAAAATAAAGTAGGAAAACCAAATTAAACAAGTAAATAATTTAGAAAATTTATTATAATATAAAGATTGTAGATTTATAAATTCCTACTGTCGTTCATCTGTTTGTCTGCTTGTCTTTTCCTTAATGTCAAGAATAGAGTTAGATAGATAAATAGCAAGACTCTGTTGTTATGAGGGAAAGTATGATTTACAGGGGCACAACACTACTAATTTAAAATCGAGAGCATATATTTCAAATGAAATAAATTAAAAATATGATTTAAAACACATTAAAGAGAAAGAAAAGTAATTAAAATTAATAAGATAAAATTACGGCTCCTGATCTTAATTAATCAATTTTTTATTTATGATTAACTGTTGATGGTTAATGGAAGTTGAAATGATGGTTATGTATTACGTTTTTATACTGATTTAAAGCTAGACTATATTTGACAATGTATCTGGAATAATTTATCTTAGTTGTAATAAATACCGTATATTATACGCGTTAAAATTAGTCGGAACACATTCACATATCCCACTATTATATGTTACTTCAATAATTTATATTAATTCAAAATGTTCAACACAAATTTACTTGAAAAATTCGATTTTCTATTGGCATAATTCTCTTGCAACATATTCAAATGAAATTCAAATTTCAATATTAAATTCAAACATAAGTTATAAAATGTAAGATTTTGTAAAAATTCGTCATTTTAAAATATTCGCATTTAAAAATATATGTATTTTTTAAAAAATTATTTAAATAATACAAATCCCATGAAATCAATTGCAGAAGTTGGTTTTTATATATGTTTTTTTTAAATAAATATATTTAATTTTTATTGATGAAATCGCTAAAATTTGAAAAATATATAAATATATAGTCTATATATATTTAATTATTCAGAAATATTTAATTTTATTAATTTTTTAATTTTTTAAAACAAAAATAATTAGTTTAGTAATACGAAGATATTAAATAAATCAAGCGAAATAAAAGTTATTTCCTGAATATTACCGTATTTTAAAGATGTGAATTAGATATAAGTTTACTACAGTAAAACTTGTCTAAACGGAACCTGAGTTAAACTGAAACTTGCCTAAACTGGATAAATCTTTGGAATTGAACAATTTTCTATTAAAAAGAAACGTACTAATATATTCAATACGGTGTGATTCCGGTTTAAACAGGTTTACTGTATTTTAAAGAATAATTTCTCCTGGCAATTGAAACTAATTAAAAGATATATAAATTATTCTTTAATGCGTTAACATTTATATTATTTTTTACTCCTCATTTGGCACAGAGATTTTTAATTTTACTGTTTATTAATTTTTTTATTATATTATACCTTCAAACAATAAAGAGCAGTTCTTTCGTGTAAGAAAGGTACTTTATCAACATATAACGTTAGAAATAAATAGAAAATAATAATCAAAACACCAAATTAAAAAAATAAAAATTGTAATTGTTATTACTTATACACAATTTGCATCCAATTTTCTTTTCAAATCTATTCAATCAATTTATTTTGGAAATACGATCAGATAAGCAAATAAAACTAACAGGAAATTCCCATTTGAATGCGGAGAATACCCCGAAAATTGTATTGGCTTATTTATCATGATTTTACATATTTATGGAAATAAATATATAAAAAGAAAATTCTCATGAACTTCATGAAGATCTGAATTTTAAAAAAATTAGGCACGTTTTTCCTATTCAAGTTAAAATCACCTGTTAGTTTACCTATGCTCATACGTCCATCAAATTCAAGAAGTTAAAGTCTAATAGAGTTTTTCAATAGAAATTATTTTTAACAATAAGTTACAGTCTCTAATATAACTGAAGAATTGTTATCTGAGGCGAAACCTGTCCAAAACGGAACCTGAGTAAAACGGGAAAAATTCTTCGGAACGGAGCGATTTTCTACGTTAAAAAAAACCCATTCAAAATAGAAACTTGTCAAAGCAGAAAAATATTCGAAATCATGCGATTCCGTTTTACAGAGGTTTTTAACCTGTATATAAATTTATTAAATTATATAAAAGACGTGTATTTACATCGATAATATCTTAAAATTGAAAATTATAATAAAAATTTAAATTTGTAACCATTTACAGTTAAACCTGTGTAAACTGAAATTCACGGTACCTAATACTTTTCCACTTTGTCAGGTTTCTGTGTTACACAGGTTTTACCGTATATCCAACGATATACCGTAAATTGCATTATTATTTTTCTTTTAAATCTTGTAAAAAGCATCTCTGATAGTAAAATAGTATGTAAAATATTACATTAATGTTTATATTTAAATGAAACTATATAAATATTCCATTAACATTGTAAATAAGCAAATTATTAATTAAAAATACCTGTATAAGGAAATAAATGAAAGAATCAGCTCAACGTATACTAATTATAACGCCAAACTCTTTTTCTAATTAATATTCCATTGTCATTATTTTAAAAAAATTATAATATTTTTATTATTCACTTTGCAATTATAATTAATTGATATTACACTGTTAATTAACATTAAATCTTCAGGCTTATGAGTTAATGCGAATGGGATTATTTCCATGTACAAAAAAGAATTTTACCGGATTAATCAGTTACATAAATTTTTATTATTGTAAATGTATTATCGAACAGAAGAGAGAAAATAATTTAAATTTTTTAAGATCATCAAAGACACCAATTATTTGTTTAACCATACACTAGAATTCATACAGAGAATTATTAATCAATTATATATAAAAATTAATCATAATCTCCATAACGTAGAGCGGAAATAAATTTATTTGCAAGATAATTATTCGGTGTAACAATGTTGTGCTTTGCAACAGAACAATTATAAAACATAATTTTATTGGCTTGTGTTTATATTAAGATAAACACAATTTAAATTTATACATATTCAAGCCCCCTAGTTACACTACTGTACAACAGTGTAACTAGGGAAACTGAATTATAACGTGTAAACCTACTCACCCTTGTATTCGTATCACTGTGGATGTAGTCACTCACTCTGTAGATGATTAAATTCGGGCATTGTACTGTACATAAATATGTATAAGTAAACCTTTACTTATTTTATTTTTTAATTTATTTATTTACAAAAGGTAGGAGCAGGAGCCTTGGTCCCCTCCCATTAACATTATTGTATACATGGTATATAACCCACGTTTATAAGAATGAGCGTGACAATTTTGTCTATAAACTGTAATATATTTTTTATTTATTATTTCTAATATACTGTACAGTAGACTACGTGTCGTTAATGAGATACNAATTGAGCAAAACATAGGAGAAAAAAGAGAAATTTAAACATAAAACAAATAATAAAAATTGAAGCAGAAAAACAAAATATTTGTTCAATTAGATTTTCTAAATATTTTAAATCCTAATTATATATCATGATCATTAATTTATATCGAGGAAAACAAGCATAATTAATAGATTTATAAGTATATATATATATATAATATATTATGCAAAAACAATATTTTACACATCTAATATTTATATAAATTCATATAACTTCTCATAACAACGAATTTTGGCATAATTCTATAAAATATTTCAATTTTTAACAAATGATATTTAATAAAATTATGTAGAAAGTTTTATTGTAATCCTTACTTTTTTATTTTACAATACAGAATAGTAAAGGAAGAGGAGGAGGAGAATGCATTATCGATTTAGTTTCAAAATTCATAAAAATAAAATATTATATAGTAACACTATAATAAGAATTTAAGGAACTTTTGAAAAAAATAATATACAAAATTTCTTATATAAAATTTAATTTTTGTATCAAAATAATAAATTAAAATTATTCATAATCATTTTCAGTAGGCAGATTGATTTGTTATTTTTTTTCATTCCTAAAATATTCATATGAATAATTTTATCGAGGAATTTTTATTTTCAACATTACGATTTTTAACAGCTATTCACTTCAATTACTTTTTTCATTAGTACTTAAAATTTAGTTGACATTTAAATGAAAAGATACCTCCTTCTTTTGTCAGACAATTTAAAAAATACATCAACTTTTGATAAATCTTTTCTCCGGAATTACAATAAAAATCATTCTGAAATATCTCCATCTTCACTTATAGTTCTTAAGTGTAGCCTAGAGGTTAAACTTATGATTAGTTGATTTCGAAAACTACACGTATCCCGTCTAAATAATACCACACGTACACTTGCATTGAATAAAACAATTTTATAAGTTAATATATTTTATGATTTCTTAATGACGATATATATCAATTTATTTATTTTTAATCATTTATACTTATATTTTTTATCACAATTAATATAAAACGTGATTAAAAAATCGAAGAGATTTATACATTTTCTCAAAGATTTGTCATGGAAATTCCAATAAAAAATAGCATTAAGACGAATAATTTCGAATTATTGCATCATGGGCAAACGGAGCACTTTCCACATAATGGAGCGAAAATTCCACAAATTATCGTGTAACCTGTACAAGGTTACATACTCTTGACCATACTTTGTCTGTTAAAAAGTACCGAAAAAATTAAATAATTAAATAATTTACTGATGTAATTAATTGTCTTCAAGCGTTGCCCCCTCTGGCAAATTTTCTGCTGACCCTCGTGAGTCGATGTATTGATATTTCTCATGACAACTCATTACCATTTTCTTGATACATCTGAATTTACCACGTGTATTGGAAATAGTGTTTATGATTTATGTTTTTTGTCACACGTATTTCTTTTATTATCAAAATAGAATTACTTCCTTTATTCCCTTAATATAAAATGGAAGGTTTTCTAGCCATAAAGCGAAAATTAAGAGATAAACTATACTAGTGAATTGGTGTTAATGGGAAATTTGGAACCACCTCAATTCCGTTTCCATCTTGTTGAATTGATGCTTTTGTTAAATTCACATAGTTTCTAAGGATAATAAGAAATTAGCAAAACGGTAAAGAATATTTATAAAATAATAGGAACATTACGATCCTACCGAAATTGTTTGTCCATTAGAATATATCATAAATTAAAAACCATTTCCTCTCTTAGGAGTTTTAAATAATAGAAAATTATAATTACAATTAAGCAGCGAATAAATTTATATAAATTACGAATTTTAAATATTATTTATTTACTTAGATACAAACACTAAATTTTTTAAAAATTACTTTGTTATTAAAATTAATTAAAATTTATGCAATGGTAGGATGTGAGTATTTATTATTAAAAATAATTTAAACATTTTAAAGTAATTTTTAATTTCTTTTTTTAACATTGTATTTCTAGAGCAACACGGTCCCAAATTATTTCAGCACAGATGTCAAATCACACGAGAAAAATGTTTGGAAAGGAGTTTTTTCCCTATAAGAATGAGTCGAAAAGAAACGATTTTCCACTTTAGGATAAATAAAGATGCGTAGAGATAAGTTCTGAGCTGATATTTTCAAGTAAATATCCATCATTTCCGAATTAACTTATGATTATTTAAGATAAAACATAGTCAATTTGTTAATGTTAATTTAAAATTTCAGCTTAAGAACGTACGAAATTTTCAAAAAATAAAGGAACTGTTTCCATCCCTTTTTTTAAAGTTTACAAATATCGATTTTTTAATCGCAAATGCCTTACAAAGTTTTTCNTAAGTAAAAGTTTTTTTTTTAATTTCTTTGTTTAAAATTATTTAAAGAAGAATTTGCTTTAAAAACTTTATACAGATTTTTTACTTTATCGTATGCTTTAGTAAGCATTTGCTGGTTTAATCCAATTAAATCTTTATTGCCGTTCTGGAAAATCCCTATAGTCGGGGTTACACAAAAATGTACAGTAATAAATATTAATAAACTACAGGCTAATGAAAATATTTTGAAAACAATTCTTCATCAATGGTTACATCAGTTCAATTGTTACGTTTGATCAGCATCGACCTAACGTAACAATTGAATCGATGTAACTACTGATGCATTTTTCCTTCAATTTTTTACACTCTAAAATTAGATGTGGAATAGAATTTACTACTAAAAAACAAAATTTATTTTATGGCTTAACTGGATTTTATATAGTCTTAATTGTAACAAAACTGACATATATATATGTTCTAGGTATAGTATTTTACGTCTTAGCCTTATATAACTAGATTCAAATAAAAAATAAACGATTCAGGCGATTTCTAAACATACAAATATTTCTTACATTCCTACAATGGTTTATTTTTTATATTTTAAAAATGCATTATATAAAATAATTCTAATCGAAAAAACTTAGACCCTACACTGGAAAGGCGTAATTCACCAATTTAATTATAATTTATTCAAATAATTTAAAATACATAGGCCTACATGAAGAGATTATAACTATTTCAATTCTAGCCAGCTCAAAAGCTATTGTTTTGCCTTCGTTTAAGTGATTTAAAATTCCTTTATAGGAAAAAATAAACGACCTGACGTTTCATTTCATTAACAACATTAATTTTATTCCTATTCATGAACCAATTTTTCCTGTTCTTTTCTAATTCTTCCATCATTCCCAAATACAAAAATTTTTTTACTTTTATATATTAATCAAAATTCCATTAGAAAACTATTTATTCTGATAATTTAATTACTAATTCTATTTTAATACGTTTACTCGTAATTATTTGCATACATTAATGTATATAAATAACTAAAATTTAGAATTTTTTCTAGGATTTTAATTTTACAGAAAGTGTAATTTAATTTATTATACAGCGTTACAATATGCTAATTTGTGCAAATTATTGATATAATTCGGCTAAAATACGTAAGAAATGACCTAATCGAATTATTCTTAACCGTGCAAGTTATGTTCCAAAAATTTTTAAGATATTTATTAGTTTATTTACTTCAAAAAGTATAGACAAACCTTATGTCATCAAAAGTTTTTACTTCTTTATTGTATCATTATTACATTAATAATATTTTTATAATATAAATGTGTATAACAGATATAAAATTATTGCGTATAGAATGTTATGACATACATTTCAGTTATTAACATATAATTAAACAATTCTATCTAAAATTAAAGTATGACTCATAGTAAATAATTTATTTAGTATGAGTCATACTAAATAAATTATTTAGTCATAAATCATAATACTACTTAATTATTGTTATCAAATGATTCATTTCGAAGAGCTGTTTGAGCATAATCAGATTCAAATATTCCCTTATATAAACAATCCTGTATTTGAGGTACTTGCTGGATATTGAAGTATTTATAACGGATGAAGTACAGTACATAAATTTATAGTAAGATAAAAGTCTAATATTTACATGTATTTTTTTAAAATTTTGCATTGGGTTTATACGTAATAAGTCTACTGATACAGTCTATAGTATCTTCATATTCTGAAATTAATTATAACATACACGCAAAAATATATAAATATTCCAATTTTAAGAAGATTAAGACGGTATAAGAAGGTATTAGAAAGTATAACAAGAAATAATAAAGTATCAGAAGGTATAAGAAGGCATAAGAAAGTATAAAAAAAGTATAAGGGACTATAAGAAAGTATAATTACCTCGTATATAAAATTGTTTTTATCTAACAATCGTAAAAGAATTTTTTTATCATTATTAATTTAAAATACAATTTAAAAAAATTTAAACTCAAGGTTAATTAAAAATATAATTATATATTTTAAATTTAATTAGTTAATATTCATATATACATTAATACTTTCTGAAGTAAACAAGATTTTAATATATCATAGGATTATAAAATAGAAGTGGCCATTTGAAAAAATTCTTTGACATGACAAAGGAAACTAAATTTTCTAGATTTGTTAATAAAAATTAATAATATAAAGTAAATTTTACAAGACTACTTATCTTCATACAACAAGTCTTGTAGCTATAAAAAATAGAACTTATTCTATATATAGACTAACATATAAGTCTCTTTAGATGGTTATATCCAAACAATCGACACAACTATCAGAATTAGAAATAACCTTACATAAAACCTTAATAATACACTTTGCAAGCAACAAACGAATAATATAAATTGGTTTTTTCGAATAGCAGAGATAGTATAATAATAGAATTACAGTTCAGAATTTATACATTTAATTATATAAAGTGCAACAATAATACTAGTAATGGGCAGTAGAAAGTTTCCTGTATATGAGTAGGCAATAGCTATGGAGTGAGGGTACTTCAGACTTACAACTAAATCGACACACAATCAGGTTTACAGAAGGAACTTTGTTGCATCTTCATTGTTTTTTTCGGAAAGTCAATTAACTTTATCAGAAAATATTTATAAAAAATCGAAAATTTCAGAAATTCCAGAAATTCTAAATAAATTGTTTACTTAAAAAGCTCATTTTCTTAACTGGGATGTTTAAAATTGTCTTAAAATCTCAAGTAAGAGAAGAATGTTTACATTTTGCATTAAAATGAAAATTTCCGATCAATTTTTATGTACTGTATGTATTAAAAATATGTTATCTGTTTAAACATAGAGTACATTCGACTTAAAATAAAGTAGGAAAACCAAATTAAACAACTAAATAATTTAGAAAATTTATTATAATATAAAGATTGTAGATTTATAAATTCCTACTGTCGTTCATCTGTTTGTCTGCTTGTCTTTTCCTTAATGTCAAGAATAGAGTTAGATAGATAAATAGCAAGACTCTGTTGTTATGAGGGAAAGTATGATTTACAGGGGCACAACACTACTAATTTAAAATCGAGAGCATATATTTCAAATGAAATAAATTAAAAATATGATTTAAAACACATTAAAGAGAAAGAAAAGTAATTAAAATTAATAAGATAAAATTACGGCTCCTGATCTTAATTAATCAATTTTTTATTTATGATTAACTGTTGATGGTTAATGGAAGTTGAAATGATGGTTATGTATTACGTTTTTATACTGATTTAAAGCTAGACTATATTTGACAATGTATCTGGAATAATTTATCTTAGTTGTAATAAATACCGTATATTATACGCGTTAAAATTAGTCGGAACACATTCACATATCCCACTATTATATGTTACTTCAATAATTTATATTAATTCAAAATGTTCAACACAAATTTACTTGAAAAATTCGATTTTCTATTGGCATAATTCTCTTGCAACATATTCAAATGAAATTCAAATTTCAATATTAAATTCAAACATAAGTTATAAAATGTAAGATTTTGTAAAAATTCGTCATTTTAAAATATTCGCATTTAAAAATATATGTATTTTTTAAAAAATTATTTAAATAATACAAATCCCATGAAATCAATTGCAGAAGTTGGTTTTTATATATGTTTTTTTTAAATAAATATATTTAATTTTTATTGATGAAATCGCTAAAATTTGAAAAATATATAAATATATAGTCTATATATATTTAATTATTCAGAAATATTTAATTTTATTAATTTTTTAATTTTTTAAAACAAAAATAATTAGTTTAGTAATACGAAGATATTAAATAAATCAAGCGAAATAAAAGTTATTTCCTGAATATTACCGTATTTTAAAGATGTGAATTAGATATAAGTTTACTACAGTAAAACTTGTCTAAACGGAACCTGAGTTAAACTGAAACTTGCCTAAACTGGATAAATCTTTGGAATTGAACAATTTTCTATTAAAAAGAAACGTACTAATATATTCAATACGGTGTGATTCCGGTTTAAACAGGTTTACTGTATTTTAAAGAATAATTTCTCCTGGCAATTGAAACTAATTAAAAGATATATAAATTATTCTTTAATGCGTTAACATTTATATTATTTTTTACTCCTCATTTGGCACAGAGATTTTTAATTTTACTGTTTATTAATTTTTTTATTATATTATACCTTCAAACAATAAAGAGCAGTTCTTTCGTGTAAGAAAGGTACTTTATCAACATATAACGTTAGAAATAAATAGAAAATAATAATCAAAACACCAAATTAAAAAAATAAAAATTGTAATTGTTATTACTTATACACAATTTGCATCCAATTTTCTTTTCAAATCTATTCAATCAATATAAATTTATTTTGGAAATACGATCAGATAAGCAAATAAAACTAACAGGAAATTCCCATTTGAATGCGGAGAATACCCCGAAAATTGTATTGGCTTATTTATCATGATTTTACATATTTATGGAAATAAATATATAAAAAGAAAATTCTCATGAACTTCATGAAGATCTGAATTTTAAAAAAATTAGGCACGTTTTTCCTATTCAAGTTAAAATCACCTGTTAGTTTACCTATGCTCATACGTCCATCAAATTCAAGAAGTTAAAGTCTAATAGAGTTTTTCAATAGAAATTATTTTTAACAATAAGTTACAGTCTCTAATATAACTGAAGAATTGTTATCTGAGGCGAAACCTGTCCAAAACGGAACCTGAGTAAAACGGGAAAAATTCTTCGGAACGGAGCGATTTTCTACGTTAAAAAAAACCCATTCAAAATAGAAACTTGTCAAAGCAGAAAAATATTAGAAATCATGCGATTCCGTTTTACAGAGGTTTTTAACCTGTATATAAATTTATTAAATTATATAAAAGACGTGTATTTACATCGATAATATCTTAAAATTGAAAATTATAATAAAAATTTAAATTTGTAACCATTTACAGTTAAACCTGTGTAAACTGAAATTCACGGTACCTAATACTTTTCCACTTTGTCAGGTTTCTGTGTTACACAGGTTTTACCGTATATCCAACGATATACCGTAAATTGCATTATTATTTTTCTTTTAAATCTTGTAAAAAGCATCTCTGATAGTAAAATAGTATGTAAAATATTACATTAATGTTTATATTTAAATGAAACTATATAAATATTCCATTAACATTGTAAATAAGCAAATTATTAATTAAAAATACCTGTATAAGGAAATAAATGAAAGAATCAGCTCAACGTATACTAATTATAACGCCAAACTCTTTTTCTAATTAATATTCCATTGTCATTATTTTAAAAAAATTATAATATTTTTATTATTCACTTTGCAATTATAATTAATTGATATTACACTGTTAATTAACATTAAATCTTCAGGCTTATGAGTTAATGCGAATGGGATTATTTCCATGTACAAAAAAGAATTTTACCGGATTAATCAGTTACATAAATTTTTATTATTGTAAATGTATTATCGAACAGAAGAGAGAAAATAATTTAAATTTTTTAAGATCATCAAAGACACCAATTATTTGTTTAACCATACACTAGAATTCATACAGAGAATTATTAATCAATTATATATAAAAATTAATCATAATCTCCATAACGTAGAGCGGAAATAAATTTATTTGCAAGATAATTATTCGGTGTAACAATGTTGTGCTTTGCAACAGAACAATTATAAAACATAATTTTATTGGATTGTGTTTATATTAAGATAAACACAATTTAAATTTATACATATTCAAGCCCCCTAGTTACACTACTGTACAACAGTGTAACTAGGGAAACTGAATTATAACGTGTAAACCTACTCACCCTTGTATTCGTATCACTGTGGATGTAGTCACTCACTCTGTAGATGATTAAATTCGGGCATTGTACTGTACATAAATATGTATAAGTAAACCTTTACTTATTTTATTTTTTAATTTATTTATTTACAAAAGGTAGGAGCAGGAGCCTTGGTCCCCTCCCATTAACATTATTGTATACATGGTATATAACCCACGTTTATAAGAATGAGCGTGACAATTTTGTCTATAAACTGTAATATATTTTTTATTTATTATTTCCTACTTAATTAATAATTAAAAAAGCCAATTTAATTTTAAATTAAAATAATTCGAATCGATTAAATTTTTTTTATATAATTAAACGTTAAATTTCTCCGATATTTCTTTTCTTGTCTACTCAATAATATGCAGTTAAATAATCTTCAGAAATTATTGGTGTAAAGTATCATAAACTAAATAATAAATTTAAATATTTCATAAAAATAATCTTCAATTCTAATTAATTAGATACAAAACAAGTTTATAATTTATATTTTATTAAAGAATTAGTAGTCTACAGTTATCTTTAAAGGATGTGAAAATAAGTAAATCGAATTGAGCAAAACATAGGAGAAAAAAGAGAAATTTAAACATAAAACAAATAATAAAAATTGAAGCAGAAAAACAAAATATTTGTTCAATTAGATTTTCTAAATATTTTAAATCCTAATTATATATCATGATCATTAATTTATATCGAGGAAAACAAGCATAATTAATAGATTTATAAGTATATATATATATATAATATATTATGCAAAAACAATATTTTACACATCTAATATTTATATAAATTCATATAACTTCTCATAACAACGAATTTTGGCATAATTCTATAAAATATTTCAATTTTTAACAAATGATATTTAATAAAATTATGTAGAAAGTTTTATTGTAATCCTTACTTTTTTATTTTACAATACAGAATAGTAAAGGAAGAGGAGGAGGAGAATGCATTATCGATTTAGTTTCAAAATTCATAAAAATAAAATATTATATAGTAACACTATAATAAGAATTTAAGGAACTTTTGAAAAAAATAATATACAAAATTTCTTATATAAAATTTAATTTTTGTATCAAAATAATAAATTAAAATTATTCATAATCATTTTCAGTAGGCAGATTGATTTGTTATTTTTTTTCATTCCTAAAATATTCATATGAATAATTTTATCGAGGAATTTTTATTTTCAACATTACGATTTTTAACAGCTATTCACTTCAATTACTTTTTTCATTAGTACTTAAAATTTAGTTGACATTTAAATGAAAAGATACCTCCTTCTTTTGTCAGACAATTTAAAAAATACATCAACTTTTGATAAATCTTTTCTCCGGAATTACAATAAAAATCATTCTGAAATATCTCCATCTTCACTTATAGTTCTTAAGTGTAGCCTAGAGGTTAAACTTATGATTAGTTGATTTCGAAAACTACACGTATCCCGTCTAAATAATACCACACGTACACTTGCATTGAATAAAACAATTTTATAAGTTAATATATTTTATGATTTCTTAATGACGATATATATCAATTTATTTATTTTTAATCATTTATACTTATATTTTTTATCACAATTAATATAAAACGTGATTAAAAAATCGAAGAGATTTATACATTTTCTCAAAGATTTGTCATGGAAATTCCAATAAAAAATAGCATTAAGACGAATAATTTCGAATTATTGCATCATGGGCAAACGGAGCACTTTCCACATAATGGAGCGAAAATTCCACAAATTATCGTGTAACCTGTGCAAGGTTGCATACTCTTGACCATACTTTGTCTGTTAAAAAGTACCGAAAAAATTAAATAATTAAATAATTTACTGATGTAATTAATTGTCTTCAAGCGTTGCCCCCTCTGGCAAATTTTCTGCTGACCCTCGTGAGTCGATGTATTGATATTTCTCATGACAACTCATTACCATTTTCTTGATACATCTGAATTTACCACGTGTATTGGAAATAGTGTTTATGATTTATGTTTTTTGTCACACGTATTTCTTTTATTATCAAAATAGAATTACTTCCTTTATTCCCTTAATATAAAATGGAAGGTTTTCTAGCCATAAAGCGAAAATTAAGAGATAAACTATACTAGTGAATTGGTGTTAATGGGAAATTTGGAACCACCTCAATTCCGTTTCCATCTTGTTGAATTGATGCTTTTGTTAAATTCACATAGTTTCTAAGGATAATAAGAAATTAGCAAAACGGTAAAGAATATTTATAAAATAATAGGAACATTACGATCCTACCGAAATTGTTTGTCCATTAGAATATATCATAAATTAAAAACCATTTCCTCTCTTAGGAGTTTTAAATAATAGAAAATTATAATTACAATTAAGCAGCGAATAAATTTATATAAATTACGAATTTTAAATATTATTTATTTACTTAGATACAAACACTAAATTTTTTAAAAATTACTTTGTTATTAAAATTAATTAAAATTTATGCAATGGTAGGATGTGAGTATTTATTATTAAAAATAATTTAAACATTTTAAAGTAATTTTTAATTTCTTTTTTTAACATTGTATTTCTAGAGCAACACGGTCCCAAATTATTTCAGCACAGATGTCAAATCACACGAGAAAAATGTTTGGAAAGGAGTTTTTTCCCTATAAGAATGAGTCGAAAAGAAACGATTTTCCACTTTAGGATAAATAAAGATGCGTAGAGATAAGTTCTGAGCTGATATTTTCAAGTAAATATCCATCATTTCCGAATTAACTTATGATTATTTAAGATAAAACATAGTCAATTTGTTAATGTTAATTTAAAATTTCAGCTTAAGAACGTACGAAATTTTCAAAAAATAAAGGAACTGTTTCCATCCCTTTTTTTAAAGTTTACAAATATCGATTTTTTAATCGCAAATGCCTTACAAAGTTTTTCTTAATCTTCGAATAAACAAATAAATATTTAATTGTACATAAAGAAAAAAGTAATAAATATATAACATTTAAATTAAAAGAATTTAGCGTATTTATATGAATTTAAAGGAAACAATAACACGAGTTTTCTTCGTTAATTTTTTAAAACTAATCTAGATGTGAAGTCAGACAATAATTAAAAAATATATAATATATACTTATATATTTCTTTTACTGTCGACAGCTTTAAAACTATAAGTAAATCAGTTTAAGTATATAATTTAAAATACTTCACTTAACCTCAAGGAATTTATCAATTTGACTTGATATTTTACAAGTGATTAAAATGTACATACAATCAAAGCAACTATTGTACTTAATAATACACTAATTACAAATCAAATTAGTGAAATATTTTAAAATTTTACAAAGAAATTAATAGATAAATTACTTATAAAAAGGGGGAAACTCTTACCTGTAGCTACTCGATGATATAAATAAAGCATTACGTGGTATTTCCTCATATTGGCACAGACATAATATATATTGCTACAACCTCACACTATCACCGACTGACTAGAAAGCACTTGATCCTTTAACTTTATATTTCCAGATGCGGCAAACCGATTCAGGGGACGATTCCAGCTCCCTCTTTTGGCAGAAGCTCCAATATCGAACAGTACAAGTATCTGCCTTCTATTAAGTATAATCATTTCTTTTGTTTATAACACTACATTTACTTATGTTCTGTTACGTATTTGTTTACTCTGATAATAAAATTTATTACTAGGGTATATAAAAATACTGTATTGCTATAAAAATTCAATTGTATTAATTATACACGAGGGGAGTATGCAAGTATTATTATAACCACTTGTTTTTTAAGGAAATATATGATTTAACCTAATTATTATTATCAATTTCGACAGGTAAAGGGATGATTTTTCCCCTTAATTTTCTTGGTGTTATCGTAGTTAAATAATACATTTTTTGGCACAGATTGGTGCAAAAAATCATTAAAAGATGCGCTTAAATTATAATAACGTGAGGAATGCTAATTTCGAACGATTTTAAACAACATCAAACGTCTTTAATTCTATTTAATGCAATTTTATTGCATTCTTGAGAGGAGGAATTTGATAAACTGGCTCTATTTTGATTCATTAATCCGTAAATAAATTAGAAATTAAACATTATGATAAATTCGATTATATGATTGTATTCAAGCATTTGGAAGTCAGAAACAAATGTTTACGTAACCGTAAAAAGTGCTCTGTTGCATTAATTCTAATGCAGTTGAGGCATTTATGTAGAAATAAGATAATACTTACCTTATTTTAAATTGCTGATGTAGCAGTTTTGTATTGTATCGTCACATATATCGACATAAAAAATAACAGAAATTTCTTTGAATGCCGTCTATATTTGTAATATACAATATTAATTAATTCTCAATTTAAAAAAAAATAATTAATAAGTAGAAATAATACAACTAAATTTTAAAAATGAAAAAAAAAATATTGATAGTTAATCTGTCTATTAAAATAATTAAAGTAATTTAAATTACAATATACTCAAGCTGTAGATCGCGAACTACACGAGTAATGCTACTTTTAATAAACATTATTGTTTTATTGATTATATTTAAGCAAATGATAATTAAATGTATTGAAAAATAATTAAGAACTTATTAAACACATAATTATCACATTAAAATTAATCTAAAACTTCATTTTTTTTCTTCTAACTTGATTAACGAATTAAATAAATGCTCATTTTAAAATTAAGATACTTTTAACTTCAATTTTCTAGTGAATTTTAATCAATACACTTTAATAATTTAAATAAATGAAATTAAATTTTCGACATGCAATTAGTATTTTATCGACAGAAGAATTATCTGAAGATTTCATATTAAAAATATAAATCTGTGGAACGATTATTCGGAATTAATTCACAATATAATATTTATTTACACAAAGTAAAGTTCTTAATATTTACATTATAATGAGTTGATATACTTTCTTAGAACTTTATTAATTACTGAATTGGATTAACATTTAGATAACTATTTAAATGAATAAATTATACAGTTAAATTTTTGAAAATTTAATTGTTATTAATCAAAGGGAGAAAATTATAGTAATTTATAGAAAAATTATAATTTAATTGCCAAATTTTCAAGTAAATTGATAATTAATTACTTTTGAAATATTTTTTGTTTACATGTAAATTAAATTTTAGTTTTTTCAGTCAAATTTATTGTAATTTTAGAAGAAAGCTATTATGTAAACCTGTATAAATTATAAAAATATTATTAATATATTGTTATAATTAGCACTTATTATTATGGCATCACGCAGCGTAGAATAGTAATATATACGTAGTTAATACTTATTTTTTAAAGCACTTGTTACTGTTATAATGTAGAGGCTTTATTGTCTTACAAGAATTACTTAAGGATTAATAGCATCGATCTAATAAACTTAAGCACATTTTCTTGACGTCATTGCCAGGAAGTCATTAAATTCATAATACAGTATAATATACTTATCATACTGGAAACTATTAACAGCATGTTCTTAACAAAAACACTTTTAGTTCAATGTACTTTTAATTAACTCTATTTTATCATAATTTATTATAAGTATAATAATAACCATGCTTAAATTTAGTAATTAAAGTATAAAATAATAGACTTTACCTTTAATAATTTTAGAAAATAACTAAATTTTTTTTATTTAGTTTAAACTAGTGAGATGATATATTTAAAATTGTTATGTTTGACGGGAGAAGGCAACGAATCATAGGTGTCTAACACTTAAATAGGGGCCAGTTGTCTCCTGTGTGGACTTTCTATAGGAAATTGGTTCCTATTTAGGTGTTAGACACGTAAAGAAAACCCGGGAAAATCCATGTGGCCAGTTCATTGATCAGGTGCGAACCCACAATAAACAACCAGTGTTTAGTGGTATATATAATCCACTCACGACATGGATGTAACAAGTAGGATGTTTTCCATAAACATTGATGCTTTTGCAATATTTCTAATCATAAAATAACCGAAAACGTATATATTTATTTACTTATTATACAAGTTATTAAACTAAAGTTATTTACGAAAAGTAAAACATGATATATTATATAATGCAAAGGAAGTTGTTTATCTTTTGAGTTGAAAGTATGTACTATACAACTTATAAAAATATTTAACGTGTACGTATGAATATAATTTAAATATTTACTTATAAACTATATATATATATATATATTACTGTGAAAGACCGAAATTAGAGAATGTCGATATTCTCCGGTGAATGTCGACACATACAATATACGTCGGTGAAAGACCGAATAGTTGGTTATTATACATTCGAACAATCGCAGGTGTATGTCGACAAGTACAGATAAGCTGTGGTGGAGGTCGAAACAACACCCGAGAAGCCCATGTCGACAGGGAGGCGACAGTGTATCGCTAAATTCTACGCCGTTTCCTTCTGCTGAAATTGGTGATATCATACGAATACAAGTCCCTGATGTCGACCGTGGCCGTACAGATGCCTGAAATGTGTTGGCGGTTGTTGTTGGAATAGAAGACTCCAACTTTTATAAATTAGCAAACAAAAATGTTACCCTCAAGCAGCTTTATACCCGTAATCAGTTCGTAATTTGTAAAGAAAAGTTACTTTCCATAGATCAGATTTCTTCTCAAGAAGTGTCGCTAAGAGAAGTAGCTGCAGCTAATTCGAAAAGTGGAGGGCAAGGCTATACACGCTGCCATTGCAAACAGAAGTGTTCCACGAATAAATGCAGTTGCAAAAGCAAGGAACTCTTGTGAAATTCAAAGTGCCATAACAGTTTAAGTTGTTCCAATAAATAAGTTTGTATAACGTTAATCAGATAATTTATGTGTAAGTTTATTATTGTATTATTTTCTTTAATAAATTTTAGAATGTACTGTTTGTTTTAGGTTTAACAGTTTATTTACATGTGCTGTTACTTAAGCTTTCTCCTATTTTGACATATTAAAAAGTTGCATTTTTGTCTTAACGTAATAAAAATATTTTTATTCAATATTCACCATCAGTGCATGCTGAATGTCGACATTTGCCGGTGTAAGTGAGAAATAATGATATTTAGCAAATATTTCATACATACACGAAACGACTCTGTGAATGCTGACATTCACCGGAGAATGTTAACATTCGCGTGATATCGGTCATTCACAGTAACATATATATTGTAAAAATATGATTACTTTATTATTAAATGAATACAAACTAGATTAAATTTTTATACATTTTATATGAAATTGGTTAATACTAGGTGATTCGAAGTAAATATTCTAGTTTATCTGAAGCATTAAAATACTAACTTACATAATTTATTTTAGCAAACATAATTAAACATTATTAGTTTCTTAATTAATTACAGTATTACAGAAACAAAGATTGCAATTTTAAATTGAATAATTTGTGATACGTGAATTAAATAAATAAAAATTATTTAACTGTAAACATTTTTACGGAATCGATTGCCTGAAGTACTTTATTTTCATATTTTAATCTGTAGCTTTTCGTGTTTTGAAATGAAAGATTGAGACGGATAACATAGAAATATTATATAATAACTCTATCTAGACACTAATCTACGACATTTCTTAACATTGTATTATTACCATCGTGTAATCCGTTCCATTTTCTCGAATATCTCAGGATTTCGAATGTAACTCTTAAGATCAAGATATAATTTCAGTATAATTAATATAATTCAATTGAGTTTCTTAATAAAATTTCAGACTTATAACTATTAATAATTGGATTTATTTAAATCATTTACATTTCGTGTAAATTATAAAATAAATTCTGTTATAATTAACTTTGTTTTGTGGATTTTGGGTTGTGTAATTACTAGATTTGTCATTAAATAAATCATTTGGGCACTTTGTTGAATGAATTTTGCATTTGTGTCCTTTCGTCTAGAAGTTGTTATTTGAATTTAATAAGAATCTATAAATAACAAAACGATCATCCTATCTAAGTGCTATCAAGAAAATTTAAAACTATACAATATCTCTTAGTTAGAAATTATAGTAGCTTATGGTCGAAATTTTTCTCTGTATTAAAATTAATATTTTATTATTGAGAAAGCGAGAGATAAAAGAGATGAGAGAGGAGAGGATAAGAGATTATTGTATCATTGCATTTTTAAGATTTCAATGCACTCAAAAAGAATTCAACAATGTTTCTCACTCAATACACTTATTTCTTATCTAAAACATGAAAATTAACATACAGAAATATCTATTTTATTGTATATTCTATTGAAATAATCAAAATTTTATTCAACGTTTTATAATTGTAGAAGAACAAAGATAATATGTGAAATTTTTCATTAAATTTCTGAAAAATTATTGTGATATTGTCACAATGTCAAGCTGCAGTTTTTAATCATATTATTAATTTATTTAATTTAAAATATATGCTCTTGATCTAAAATTATTAGTGTCCTGCCCCTGTATAACATACTTTACTTCACCTGGCAACAACAGAGATATGCCGGTCATATATGTAACTACTTTCTGGAATAAACTTTTGAATTTAAATCATGTGACTTCCGTTCTAAACCGGAAATTCGTGTATAGTTAATCAGAATTTGCATCCTATTATGGCATCACGCAGCGTAGAATAGTAATATATACGTAGTTAATACTTATTTTTTAAAGCACTTGTTACTGTTATAATGTAGAGGCTTTATTGTCTTACAAGAATTACTTAAGGATTAATAGCATCGATCTAATAAACTTAAGCACATTTTCTTGACGTCATTGCCAGGAAGTCATTAAATTCATAATACAGTATAATATACTTATCATACTGGAAACTATTAACAGCATGTTCTTAACAAAAACACTTTTAGTTCAATGTACTTTTAATTAACTCTATTTTATCATAATTTATTATAAGTATAATAATAACCATGCTTAAATTTAGTAATTAAAGTATAAAATAATAGACTTTACCTTTAATAATTTTAGAAAATAACTAAATTTTTTTTATTTAGTTTAAACTAGTGAGATGATATATTTAAAATTGTTATGTTTGACGGGAGAAGGCAACGAATCATAGGTGTCTAACACTTAAATAGGGGCCAGTTGTCTCCTGTGTGGACTTTCTATAGGAAATTGGTTCCTATTTAGGTGTTAGACACGTAAAGAAAACCCGGGAAAATCCATGTGGCCAGTTCATTGATCAGGTGCGAACCCACAATAAACAACCAGTGTTTAGTGGTATATATAATCCACTCACGACATGGATGTAACAAGTAGGATGTTTTCCATAAACATTGATGCTTTTGCAATATTTCTAATCATAAAATAACCGAAAACGTATATATTTATTTACTTATTATACAAGTTATTAAACTAAAGTTATTTACGAAAAGTAAAACNAAGAATTCAGTTAAATATCTATATAAAGTATCTTATTACATTATTTTATATACATCAATTTATATAGGGCCTATATCAATATCTATAATACAAAAATGTAACTTATTGCACACTATTAATAGAATTTTGATGAGATTTATCATTTATATCCAAGTTTATATTGTAAAGCAGGTACATTACATAAAAAAATCCGATACATAAAACACTTTTTGTGATAATAAACATCATAAAAAGTAGCTTCATCACGTGATTCGATATTAATACCAGAAGCTATTGTGATATATTGATTTTTCAGACAATACGTAATAAAAGATATATTGATCAGAAAAATTTCACAGAAAAAGTTACAGTTTTTATCATCAAAGTTCTGAACTATCATCTAACTTTCGATTTATAGGAATCATTATGATAATAACGGCACTTAAAATATATTTTATTTAATACAAAAGATTTATGAAGCTAATTTTTCAAAATTATTTTGGACAGAAATATATTGGAGTTTTATATCATAAATATTTATGCTATAAGTATTTTGTTTTTAAAACTATGAAATATTCATCAAAAGTTACGCTACAGTTTCGATACTCCTGTTTTACTAGGCATCATTAGTGGACTGAAATCTTAAAAACATTGTAGACCTGTTAATTTCTATTGTCGTCGGTCTGCATGTCTGTCCTTTCTTAATCTCGAGAATGTTGTTAGATAGATAGAATTGAAACCATATATGAAAAGCTTAAGAACAGCAGGCCCTAATTAACTGCATACAAACTTCCTTCATAAACCCATATGATTTCAATTTAAAATTTTTCTCTTAACGGCAAAACTCTGTCGTTATCAGGAAAAGTATGATTTACAGGGTAAGACAATATTTGAAATCGAGAGCATATATTTTAAATTGATTTTAAATTGCAGTTCGGCAGTTTTTGCTCGTCATTATTATTTTGTTTCTTGTTGTGTTTTTTACTGTCCCAAAAATAAAATAAAAACGTTGTAGAGAAATGTCAGATGCACGTTCCTTGGATGAAAACAATTTATGTACATATCAGTCTCTGTGAAGATGAAGATGGGGAGTAAGAAAAGAGTGAATAAAAGAGAACAGTGCGAGAGAAGGAATGTCATCTTCGTTATAACGGTAAGTAAAGAAGAAAAAAAGTAGTAAAGCTGCAGGTATTCCATCATTGTCAAAGAAATCCAATTGCGGTTTTGTACTCAAACTTCTTATTAGATATGGTGCTTTCTTTCCCCTTCTACTTTAAATTTTTTATAAGAAAAGATTAGCGATAACACAAGAAACAGATAATCAAAAAATTTTTAATTTTCTTACAAATAAGTTTAATTTAGATATGTTTTAATCTTTAATTAATGGCCGATAAACGTGTAGGAAATATTTTTTGTCAGTGAAAAATGGCTTTTTATTTGTTTTCATTTAATGGATATTTATTGTTGAAAATTGATGCTACTTTTTGATAAATCCTTACAAATATGGTTTTATATTTCAAATAATAACTTTGACAGTTTTAACATTGATTGAAGCTTTAATTCAATAATGTTTTCGGGTATTAGCCTATCAAACAACATTTTACTAAAATAAAATATGATCTATTAAATTCGAAGATTTTAAATCTAATAAATCAATTGAGGAATAACATTTATATTTATAAATATATATTTTTTGCAAATTTTGAACACGTTATGGTAGGCACAATCATAGTAATATTGAGTATTTGTAGATCTATATTAGAATATCTTTTCTCAATAAACAATAAATAAACTTATTCTTTTATTATTTAGATTTAAAAAATTGTTTATTTTTATTTTTTTATGTTCTTTTATTTTGTAATTTCACATTGTATTTGTTTAACGCGGCTCGGTAGATATCTACGATAAGAACACTTATTACACTGCGTTAAAGAAGATAAATAATGGAAAAAGTTTACAAAATATAATATAAATAACAGTTTGTTTTATTAAATTTAAAAATGTAAACAATATAGAAATGTATACAAGTATATATATATATATATAATGAGCAGTATAGTAATTAAGTGAATGCATTTATAATAATTAATGTATATGATATACAATATGATATGTGCAATACGTGAAGTTTAATCTAATTAATGGAAGTAGTGATGACAGTTTTAAAGAAAAAATGTCATTTGTTATATTGAAATTGTCGTTTTATTTCAATCTTTCAATATTTATTAAGCGAGGTATTTTGATTGAAATTTAAAATTTTAAGATTGTTTATAAGTTTACATGTTTTTGAAAATAGTAATAACTGAGAAATTAGAAATTCTTAAAGTTATTTCTGTCATATTTTTTACATAATTATATATTAAGTATTTGTTATTTAATTTAAAAACTTTAATGTAAATCAATAGAATTTTATAAAAATTTAAAAAATGCTCTTCAAATCATTATCGGGATATTTCGTGATATGCCTTTATTGATTTATATAATAGAGGAGAAGGTGGTATTATGGAATCCCCCATTTCAGACTGATAATAAATGCGAACTCTAGCAAATTGTGGCTAAGCTTCAATAGGCAGACATCCATAGCAAGGGGAGGACGCTTCCCACTTCAGTTATGCGGTTGCGTTCAGTGAAACAGGACGTTTTTGTTCTTCGCAATTTCAAACTTCTGAATGGTAAGTAAATTTAATTACTTCTAAAATATAAATCATGTAGTTGTAGGTTCCCTGGTGCATGTGTCCCGTTCTAGAGGCCTAGGAGTACGTGTTAGTCTGTCTGATGCTTACATTTTTAAAGTTTGGTGTCGACAAAAATTAAGTTAACCTAAGATGGCAATGCGTGAAATATGGACCCCATTGGTATTTTTGATATGGAACCCGACTCCTCTGCTGTTCCGTATTATCCACAAATTCAAATCATGGAATAATTTTCGTAAAAGTATGTGACGCATGAATGAAAAAATTAGGAATAGATACCTAAAACTATAAATAAGTAGATGTAGTGAAATTCTGAAGTTACAGTATTTTGGTTGAAAAACGTCTGGATAGATAAGTGTTCTTTTAAACTGATTTTTTCGAATTGAATTTTTTTTAATTTTCAGAGCATAGAGCCCAGCTGAACAAATAAAAAAAAACACGAAGAGACAAACATGGAGCAAGGAGAAAATGATAGAGGTAGTGAGTATGGTAAGAGACAAGAAAATGGGGCTGAAAAAGCTGCAAAATTTTATCAGGTGCCAAAAACTAGTTTGCGAACTCTCTTTTTGCAAGCAGACATTCGTCCGGAGCAATTTATGAAAAAGACACTAGTTAGAAAGCCAGTTCTTCCTGAGAATATCGAAAAAGAGCTGGTGGAATATATATTGTTGATGGAGATCATAATTTTTTATTATTAAAGCATTTTTTCGATAAAATACATTGGAATAAATGATTTTGTAATTAATTAAATTTTTTTGTACTTTTCTATTTGTTTTTGAATTCATTAAATCATTTTTTTGAAAACATACAATGGAGTTCCATATTACCACCCGGCTTCCCAAAAACTACTTTCTGACTTTTTTTTTTTACAAAAGTCTTCAAAAACCATACTTATAGTTTTACTAATTGGATTTTTCGCTAGCATCATTTAGTTTAATACTGTAGTTACTAGTACTTTTCGCACAAAAAATGTGGACGTAGTTATGATACCTTGTTTACAATTCACTATAATGAAAATGGGGTTCCATAATACCACCTTCTCCTATATAATTAAAGGAATGTTTTCAAATAAAGCAATTGCAACAATATTTATTTTTTTTAACATTTCAGTAGTATTTACTTTTTGTTAAACACAATTCCTTATGTCATACACAATTCCATTGTGCATAACAAGAGGATATTGTATATGACAATGATATTCCAAATATCCTATTATGTTTTATTTATCTTCGTTTAAAAAGATAAATAAGCAACTTTCAACCGTTTTCTATTAGGAAAAATCAAACTTGTTATATTAATCCACTAGTTTTAAAGGAATTTTGGGTGGCTAACATCGATCATAGTAGATATTTAGAGAGATAGATTAAATTATAATAGAAGTAATCTACGAATTAATATATAATAATATACAATATTTATATATTAATAAAATAATACTAATAAAATTGCTACCTCTGTAAATGTGAAAGGTGAGATGATTTTACAGACGTCTACGTGAGTGGTTATATGCAAAGAATAAGAGTGAATCTATTGTCGTATATTTTCTAAGGAGCATGAAAGTGAAACACATTCAAAGAAAAGATGAGATAAATCTTGGATTTCGAGATAATGGAATGAACATAAATCGTAAGAAGATGCTAGTATTTATATTGATATCTAATGGAAAAATTTTTTTCAACCATAACTGAATCATAATAAATTTTATGTTATAAAATTTATTTTAATACATTTACTATAGACTATAAATAAAATAGTGAATTATCGATTTGGATATCAGTTACATAAGATATTTTTTTAAAATAATATACTCAAAATTAATATGATAATAAAACTTTAAACATCAATTATATTTTAACATATAATAATAATTCTTACCATTGTTTACTTGATAATAACTTAATTTAAATTATAACAAAATAATAACAATAACATAAATATTAATTCGTGCTTAAAATATAACACTATTTGCTTATTTAAGACCATATTAAAAGTTTTAATTAAATTTTAAAGTATGCAGAAAATTTAAATATAAAATGATAGAATGGATGCCAAAATAATTAGAATTATATAAAATTATTTTTTTAAAGTATTTATTGTGTATAATTTATGTTAATATCAAAAGTCAGAAGTCTTGTTATAATGCTATAGGAGTAAGAATGGTCGTATTTTCGCTTTCTGTCTCTCCTCATACCAATTAGATTAATTAGCAAAATATTTTTCGATAGTATAAACTGTTTTAACTTTAAATACCGAAAATCAATATTATCAAAGGATTTAATGCAGATTTACTGAAAAATTAAAATTTGATTTTACATTTCTTTAACCTAATTTTTTTTCAAATCTGCAATATATAAATGGTTCGATCAATTTCTTTCAAACTTTTTTAATACAAACCTATGTTCTCAAATGTTTTAAAGATGGCTCCACACTCATTTTTAACAATTCAAAGTCTATCGAATATTACTGGTAAAGTTTTAGAAACTTTCGTTGATATAAGCGAAAAAAACAATTCCTTCAGTATTTCAGAAATGTCAGAAATATAGAATAAATTTCAGTATTTCAAGAAATTTTAAATCAGTGGCCCATTATAACTTTATGGGGCCCATGAAAATTTAAATTATGGGTCCCATGTAGAGTGTTAACTTCAGATATTTTTATTCAAAGGAATTTATGGTGGAAATATTTTCTTATAAAAGATTAGTTTGAGGCCCCTGTTAATGGGGCTCCAGGCAATTCCCCTTTTTGCCCATAGGATAACGTGCCACTGATTTGAATATTAGAATTTTCTCTTTAATAGTTTCCGATTGTAATTAAAATTATTACTTTTAAAGTCTTAAGTGCTTTAAGTAGATTTGAGCGACTGTTTATTATATATTTTTGGCCTCTTATGGTCTTTTTTGGATAAGCCTTAATATCTGGAAATTATTTGAAGTGAACACCTCAGGATGTATTTACTTAAATTCTTTTTACATTGATTATTCTCCATACATTTATCTCATGTGCCAATGCTCACGTTAGTTAATTAATGAAATTACTGTTTGTCGTGATACTCGATTAATAGTAAACAATATTAAATAATATTCTCTGTAGATAAAAATAAATGAATTATCTAGAAACTTTATGGTCTAATTGTTTATTATACAAAATATTTGAGTTTCCAATTAGCATGATTTCGACACGAGATAATAATTCAAGAAGATTTTCTTCCAGTTTTAAGCATGTTGATGTACTTTAAAATCGACTTTTATATTGTTTGGCTTGTATTTGGTAAGGTTTCTCTTTATCTAAATTTTGCCTTCTAGATATAATGCATACAGTACGTTACAATCCTTTGTTTTTTCACAAAATTTTGAGCTTAGAATTATTATTTTTTGTTTGGAATTACAGATTTAAAGTATGGCTATAAAATACGCTGCTTATTTCAGATTAGAAAGTGTTACTCAACAATTCTTCAGCGCAAAAGAAAGAAATGTTTTAATGAATACCATTTCATAATGCAGTTATAGATTTGAAATACACAACTCATTACTCTTGACACTTGTTATTCAGATCACTTAGTGCTCAGAAAATCGGTTTGCAGGCCAATAATAAACACGTTCATTTAATATTAACTCTTGTTGCTTGTTTTAAAGACGTAAGGTGTTATTATACGGTAACAAACTACAATTAACTTCTCGAAAACTGACAACAAAATGATTATGCTTATTAGCATGCCTCAATTTTCCGTGTAAACACTAAATGTAGCACTGAATGTAAATAGCAGACGGCTGCATGTGATTAAGGACTTAATCTACCGCTTTGGAGGACTCCGGGGTCGAAAATCCCAAGGAAAGTCGAACCCCTATCCTGAGCATCAGGCCGAATCTTAATAGGTCTGGTCACATAATGGGCTTGCTAGAAAAGTCCCTCTTAGTGCTCATATGACGGAGTTATAGAAATTTCTCTGGGAAACCCGGATTAAATTCAGGGGAGCAATTTCAGGAATTTTTCATGGGTGGTCTGTTTGAGATATTTCAGATCTTTCCCTCACCATCCGCTCTTCCTTGTGAGTTTTGTCGAACCAACAATGCATATGATTAAAAAGACCCTCTTAGTGCCCACAAGGCATAAACAAATGAAAAAAAAATGAAAAAGGATAAGTAAACAAATAAGAAAAATGCATTATTCTGCATCAGTAATTGTGTTTATTCTTAGTGAAACTTTTTATATTCTTTTCAATAATTAGGTAATGACGAATAATTAGAGAAAAGTAATTTAAGGTAAAAAGCATATTAAAAATAAGCACTTAAATTATATTGTAACATTGTACATAATTAAGAAGTGAAACATAAAAGTTTCGATTAAACAAATGCTATGTAAATCGCTGCTGCTTTGGTTAGATGATTGTAGTTAACTGCAATCATCTAACCAAAACAGCAGCGTGTATAATCTTCTGTGACCAACATGTAAGAGCAAAGAACACGTATAAAGCTTTCAGGGAGTCACGAAGCAAACATTAACGCCAGTGCATCAGCCATATTACCTTGATTTAGCAGCTTAAGGCTTCTTTCTATTTTCGAAATTAAAATTGAACTTGAAAGGTTACCACTTTAATAAAGTTTATATAAAATTCCACGAAATTGGCAGACAAAACTAGCTCCAAAATTAAACTACCGACATTACATCGAATCAAATGGAATCGTTGGTTTCTCCTTATTAATTTCGACTACTTTGAAAGTTATTAATAAGAACAAAGATTACTCTTACAAATATCTATTTGATTTTATAATTCCCAGAACTTATGAATTGCATCTCAAACATATAACTTTATCCAATAGTTGCAAGGACGTGGAATATTATTTATGAATGTTTTCTTTAACTTACTAATTTTTAAGAACATAAAGAGCTTTAGAAACGATCGTTTCTTAGTTTACTTTAAATATTTCATCACATTATTTTATATTTCAATATTTACACTTGTTAATTGAAAAATTACGGCTAACTTATGTGATATATTACATCAATATTTTTCAAATAAATATTTGTTTCGCATATTTATTTCATTTTGTAAACATAACTGAAGCCTTTATTAACCAATTCATCGCAAATAATTTTAAAATAATACTTTAAAAAATTTTAGAATAATAAATAACATCATTGTTTAATAATTTGGTTTATTTGGTTATGGCAAGACGACACGTAGGCAATCTGCTCAGGAGGGATGCCTCCCAGGAGGACTTTTATGGTAAACTGGTCTCTATTTATGTGTTAAAAACATGAAGAAAACCAGGAAACTGCACGTGGCCAGCCCGTTGGAGAGGCTCGAACTTACTACCAGAGGTTCAGTGGTTTTATCTACTCGTCCACTGGTGGGCTATTGTTTAATATTTTAATTGAAAATTTATATCACTGACTGAATCGAATTGATTGGATCTTTAAGCTTACTCTCTCAATATCGCGTACGTAATCAAAATAAACACCGTTTAACAATTAACAAAATAAATATTGTATTGAATGAAACAATCACAGATTAAAATACTTGACGCCTAGACTTTGACTTTAAATGTCATAAAGAATATCTACAGAAACGAGCAATGAAATTACACAATTCAATAAAACTTCGAGTAATTTTAATTACTTATATTATTAGAAATATTCTTTTCCTTATCACTTACTTTCCCCAAACAATCCGTATAAATGTATTTAATTGATATCTAAATTACTCATAGCTGTCAGTACCGAACTTCTCTGGAATTTCCTAGTGGAGTAATAAAAGGCATTAGTCAATAACAATATAATTTGAAATAAACGTACGAAATATTCAATTAATCAGGTAAATCTTTGCCAAATGGCATAATAATTGTCGAAAAGCTTTATTGAAAATGTTTATAATTTGATTATAGAAAATATATTTAATTTTTTTTTGTAATTTATGAACATTTTCTTTGTTTTTCGTATGTAAATTATATCCATTTTCAAAGAACCTTCAGATGTCTCTTCACAGAAACTTCTAATTAACAAGCTCGCAGATAATTCGTGTTCAAAAATTATTAAAGTACTATTATTATACAAAAATTATACAGTATATTATTACATATAATCACTCTTTTCATAATAAAAAGAGATAATTTAATTGTAATCACACTTGTTTACTTCTGATTACAGTTAAAAATGGCTAGATATTTTTTACACTGTGCAAATATAGAGATATTTACACAGTAAAAATACGTATACGTAGAAGACATATTAATTATAAAATTAACGTATTGTGTAAATATTTTCAGCCATTTTAAATTGAAACTATGTATTTTTAGTTATTGGTTTGTCACCTAAAAAACTTTCTAAATTGTTTTGCATATTTTTTGCAGAAGCCCAAAATAAAAGATAGTTTATGCAATGGAAGGCATTTCCTGATGATTTAACATAACAAAAAGTGAAGCCATTTTAGTTTCTTCTACATAATTTTCATTGTTTATTTCTACTCCAAAATAAATTTAAAATACTTTTAAAGGAATTTTTACTTATTAAAATATTTATTATAACCAATCATATTATTTAATTTTTAATAGAAAAAGCTAACAAGTATATACTTTTTATTATAGATTATATTTAATGTTGTATAAATAATTTGAATTAGTAGATTTTTTTATTTATAAATTTATAACGAATATGTTGAAAACCTATTTTGAAATGAGCTGTAAAATGTTTCAAAATTAAGTCAGAAGCATAATACAGTATATATACAAAATGACCCCCCAAAATTTAAATAATTTTGTAAAATCCATTTGTTTAGATATTTGAATAAAATCTGTTGGAAAATGTTGACAATACTCCAAATTCACGTAGGCCTAAATACGCTTGAAAGGGCCTCTACTGCAGCAGTCTAGATCTTTAAAACCATTTCTTGATCCGCCCGATCACTCTAAATAATTGTCATTTTTAAATTATTTCTAATGTTATTTGTATATTTTTACATAAAAGATGTAGATCTTCGACGTCATTTTTTCCTATATAAAGTATCTTTGATACCATTGGTCTCGTTTGTATACCATCAAAAACTGTGCATCAATAGCTGAACAAGATTGAAAATTACCATTAATTGTAAAACGACTTTCAGTAAATTAATTATATTGATTATTTACTGCATATTTTAAACATGGTTATTAATTTTCATAGCTTTAGTTTGAAATTGTCGGATTTATATTTAAGCTAAACAAGTTAAGCTTAGTGCCTCTCTCTTAGATTATAGTTTCAGATCTTATAATTTTAAATTACTTTTTATTTAACAGAGATAAAGTGCCTTTAATAAGTTATAACCTTAGGCTACACAAGTCTAATTCTAACAGTAGTATATTCCAATTTATAACCGTAAAAGCCATATTAAAAAATTTAAAAAATAGTAATTTATTATAATTTTAGCATAATTTATTACTGGTTATATTTAATTACAGTTTGAAGAATTTTTCTTTTATAATTTTATTAATAATTACTATAATTTATTATATTTTTTATAAATCTGCCAACACGAGAAGACATGATAAATAATGAATAAAATGCTATCGATGCTGGAAATGTTTAAACAAAATTACTAAAAAATCATAAAAAAAAAACATTACAAAGATAAATCCATAAATTTGTTAATCCAAATAAAATAATAATTTTAAAATTTTAAGTTGTAATAAAATATTCAATACGTTTAAACAGAATAATTTAATTTAAAAATATAATGTGTAAATATAAATTATTATTATAAAATACTACTATAATAAAATATAATTTTACATGTTAGTATAATGAATAAAAATTTATAAATTATTATATATATATAACATTGATTATAGAAAATTTTAATTATTTATATTAATTATATAAATAGAAATGTACAGTACGTATCTAATTTTGTTAAAAGCCAGGAAACTTTTTATATCTGCTCAAAAAGAAAAAAATATGATCGTAAAGGCACAGTGGCTCATTATAGCTTCATGGGACGTAGTCAAACTTGAATTAGGAGGCCCAATGTACAGTGATTTCAAACATTTTGAGGGGAATTTTTGAGGAGAGATATTTTCTTATAAAAAATTAATTTAATGGAGATTTCAGCAATTATTCTTTTTGCACCGCCGTGAAGGGCAAAATAATGGTTTCAATGCATCTCGTTTGCTGACTTTGCACACTCCAAAGTACACTCCAATGCTGACATTGAAATTTAATTTAAACGAGAAAAAATTATTGTGCAGTTTTAAACGCATTTTCAATTTATTTAATTTAAATTATAAGCTCTACATCTCAAATTAGTAAAGTCTTGTCCCTGTACATCACNTTCGCACAAAAAATGTGGACGTAGTTATGATACCTTGTTTACAATTCACTATAATGAAAATGGGGTTCCATAATACCACCTTCTCCTATATAATTAAAGGAATGTTTTCAAATAAAGCAATTGCAACAATATTTATTTTTTTTAACATTTCAGTAGTATTTACTTTTTGTTAAACACAATTCCTTATGTCATACACAATTCCATTGTGCATAACAAGAGGATATTGTATATGACAATGATATTCCAAATATCCTATTATGTTTTATTTATCTTCGTTTAAAAAGATAAATAAGCAACTTTCAACCGTTTTCTATTAGGAAAAATCAAACTTGTTATATTAATCCACTAGTTTTAAAGGAATTTTGGGTGGCTAACATCGATCATAGTAGATATTTAGACAGATAGATTAAATTATAATATAAGTAATCTACGAATTAATATATAATAATATACAATATTTATATATTAATAAAATAATACTAATAAAATTGCTACCTCTGTAAATGTGAAAGGTGAGATGATTTTACAGACGTCTACGTGAGTGGTTATATGCAAAGAATAAGAGTGAATCTATTGTCGTATATTTTCTAAGGAGCATGAAAGTGAAACACATTCAAAGAAAAGATGAGATAAATCTTGGATTTCGAGATAATGGAATGAACATAAATCGTAAGAAGATGCTAGTATTTATATTGATATCTAATGGAAAAATTTTTTTCAACCATAACTGAATCATAATAAATTTTATGTTATAAAATTTATTTTAATACATTTACTATAGACTATAAATAAAATAGTGAATTATCGATTTGGATATCAGTTACATAAGATATTTTTTTAAAATAATATACTCAAAATTAATATGATAATAAAACTTTAAACATCAATTATATTTTAACATATAATAATAATTCTTACCATTGTTTACTTGATAATAACTTAATTTAAATTATAACAAAATAATAACAATAACATAAATATTAATTCGTGCTTAAAATATAACACTATTTGCTTATTTAAGACCATATTAAAAGTTTTAATTAAATTTTAAAGTATGCAGAAAATTTAAATATAAAATGATAGAATGGATGCCAAAATAATTAGAATTATATAAAATTATTTTTTTAAAGTATTTATTGTGTATAATTTATGTTAATATCAAAAGTCAGAAGTCTTGTTATAATGCTATAGGAGTAAGAATGGTCGTATTTTCGCTTTCTGTCTCTCCTCATACCAATTAGATTAATTAGCAAAATATTTTTCGATAGTATAAACTGTTTTAACTTTAAATACCGAAAATCAATATTATCAAAGGATTTAAATGCATATTTACTGAAAAATTAAAATTTGATTTTACATTTCTTTAACCTAATTTTTTTTTTTTCAAATCTGCAATATATAAATGGTTCGATCAATTTCTTTCAAACTTTTTTAATACAAACCTATGTTCTCAAATGTTTTAAAGATGGCTCCACACTCATTTTTAACAATTCAAAGTCTATCGAATATTACTGGTAAAGTTTTAGAAACTTTCGTTGATATAAGCGAAAAAAACAATTCCTTCAGTATTTCAGAAATGTCAGAAATATAGAATAAATTTCAGTATTTCAAGAAATTTTAAATCAGTGGCCCATTATAACTTTATGGGGCCCATGAAAATTTAAATTATGGGTCCCATGTAGAGTGTTAACTTCAGATATTTTTATTCAAAGGAATTTATGGTGGAAATATTTTCTTATAAAAGATTAGTTTGAGGCCCCTGTTAATGGGGCTCCAGGCAATTCCCCTTTTTGCCCATAGGATAACGTGCCACTGATTTGAATATTAGAATTTTCTCTTTAATAGTTTCCGATTGTAATTAAAATTATTACTTTTAAAGTCTTAAGTGCTTTAAGTAGATTTGAGCGACTGTTTATTATATATTTTTGGCCTCTTATGGTCTTTTTTGGATAAGCCTTAATATCTGGAAATTATTTGAAGTGAACACCTCAGGATGTATTTACTTAAATTCTTTTTACATTGATTATTCTCCATACATTTATCTCATGTGTCAATGCACACGTTAGTTAATTATTAAAATTACTGTTTGTCGAGATACTCGATTAATAGTAAACAATATTAAATAATATTCTCTGTAGATAAAAATAAATGATTTATCTAGAAACTTTATGGTCTAATAGTTTAATATACAAAATATTTGAGTTTCCAGTTAGCATGATTTCAACACGAGATAATAATTCAAGAAGATTTTCTTCCAGTTTTAAGCATGTTGATGTACTTTAAAATCGACTTTTATATTGTTTGGCTTGTATTTGGTAAGGTTTTCTCTTTATCTAAATTTTGCCTTCTAGATATAATGCATACAGTACGTTACAATCCTTTGTTTTTTCACAAAATTTTGAGCTTAGAATTATTATTTTTTGTTTGGAATTACAGATTTAAAGTATGGCTATAAAATACGCTGCTTATTTCAGATTAGAAAGTGTTACTCAACAATTCTTCAGCGCAAAAGAAAGAAATGTTTTAATGAATACCATTTCATAATGCAGTTATAGATTTGAAATACACAACTCATTACTCTTGACACTTGTTATTCAGATCACTTAGTGCTCAGAAAATCGGTTTGCAGGCCAATAATAAACACGTTCATTTAATATTAACTCTTGTTGCTTGTTTTAAAGACGTAAGGTGTTATTATACGGTAACAAACTACAATTAACTTCTCGAAAACTGACAACAAAATGATTATGCTTATTAGCATGCCTCAATTTTCCGTGTAAACACTAAATGTAGCACTGAATGTAAATAGCAGACGGCTGCATGTGATTAAGGACTTAATCTACCGCTTTGGAGGACTCCGGGGTCGAAAATCCCAAGGAAAGTCGAACCCCTATCCTGAGCATCAGGCCGAATCTTAATAGGTCTGGTCACATAATGGGCTTGCTAGAAAAGTCCCTCTTAGTGCTCATATGACGGAGTTATAGAAATTTCTCTGGGAAACCCGGATTAAATTCAGGGGAGCAATTTCAGGAATTTTTCATGGGTGGTCTGTTTGAGATATTTCAGATCTTTCCCTCACCATCCGCTCTTCCTTGTGAGTTTTGTCGAACCAACAATGCATATGATTAAAAAGACCCTCTTAGTGCCCACAAGGCATAAACAAATGAAAAAAAAATGAAAAAGGATAAGTAAACAAATAAGAAAAATGCATTATTCTGCATCAGTAATTGTGTTTATTCTTAGTGAAACTTTTTATATTCTTTTCAATAATTAGGTAATGACGAATAATTAGAGAAAAGTAATTTAAGGTAAAAAGCATATTAAAAATAAGCACTTAAATTATATTGTAACATTGTACATAATTAAGAAGTGAAACATAAAAGTTTCGATTAAACAAATGCTATGTAAATCGCTGCTGCTTTGGTTAGATGATTGTAGTTAACTGCAATCATCTAACCAAAACAGCAGCGTGTATAATCTTCTGTGACCAACATGTAAGAGCAAAGAACACGTATAAAGCTTTCAGGGAGTCACGAAGCAAACATTAACGCCAGTGCATCAGCCATATTACCTTGATTTAGCAGCTTAAGGCTTCTTTCTATTTTCGAAATTAAAATTGAACTTGAAAGGTTACCACTTTAATAAAGTTTATATAAAATTCCACGAAATTGGCAGACAAAACTAGCTCCAAAATTAAACTACCGACATTACATCGAATCAAATGGAATCGTTGGTTTCTCCTTATTAATTTCGACTACTTTGAAAGTTATTAATAAGAACAAAGATTACTCTTACAAATATCTATTTGATTTTATAATTCCCAGAACTTATGAATTGCATCTCAAACATATAACTTTATCCAATAGTTGCAAGGACGTTGAATATTATTTATGAATGTTTTCTTTAACTTACTAATTTTTAAGAACATAAAGAGCTTTAGAAACGATCGTTTCTTAGTTTACTTTAAATATTTCATCACATTATTTTATATTTCAATATTTACACTTGTTAATTGAAAAATTACGGCTAACTTATGTGATATATTACATCAATATTTTTCAAATAAATATTTGTTTCGCATATTTATTTCATTTTGTAAACATAACTGAAGCCTTTATTAACCAATTCATCGCAAATAATTTTAAAATAATACTTTAAAAAATTTTAGAA